>NW_027503461.1:0-28189 GCF_021521415.1 Bidens hawaiensis
GAATTTGTCGAGTTTGAAAGATTACTTTTTAGGTAACAAATCATAGATATGGTTTAAAAACTAATTTTATTTTACTTAATATAACTTTATTTGATTTAGAGTAAAGTGTCATTTTCGTCCTTGTGATTTGACAAACAATATGAATTTAGTTTGAAAAGTTTATTTTTTGCATATGTACCCTTCGCATTTCCTAGTTCTTGCCAATTACATCCAAATCACTAACCCCGTTAAATTTAATCGTTAAGTCAGGGTAGATATGCCTTTTCACTATTTCTTTATTATAATACTTATTTGTAAGGTCCCGTTACTGGTACTTCATATTTGGACGTTGGATTTACTCATTAATATAGTTCTAATAATCAGAGTTAACAAAAAAACATTCGCGGAATAATAAAACTTTCATAAAACGTTACATAACTTGTCTTAAACAAACATATTTGTCTTTTAAAATAAACAAAACATTAAACATAAACTGAAAAACGTCTCGAGTCTTCCAATGCCAGCCTCTTATTCAATGCCACGTGTTCCCCTCAAGCGAGCTGTCTCATCCTCCTCACCGGCGTGCATACTAAAAGTCAGCTACGCTGAGTGAGTTCTAGTTAATCACATAACATACAATACATACATACTTACATACTTTCATTCATACTTTCATACTTTTATCTCATTCTTACTTACCTTCATTTCTGGTGTAAACTACTGGCCCTATTTAGATTATTAATAGTTAATATTTTATTCCCAACCCTAATGTACATGGTCCTTAATTATTTTTTATTTTTTATATCTTATAGAATATTTTATTTATTAAATCCTAAGGTATGGGTCTTTTGATTAGTTTAATATTTTATTTTCTATTCAGTCTTTTCTTTATCGAGTTCACGTCCCTCCTTGTATATTGTCATGTGTTTAAGTATATTCATATTAGACGTATGTGTGTATGTATAGGACACACGGGTTATCCTATACTTGCGGACCTCCAAGTGTAATCTTACGCGTATATATAACGAGTTTTTCTTTACACATACACGTACTTTCGGGCTTTCAACGAGATCGATTACAAATTAATCGGATCACTTTGTAATGTACTCGAGTAGCTGCTCAAATTCGCCGAACTATAAATGATCGAGGGTAAGGAGTGTAATAGGAGTCAGGTTGTAATCGGGCTTGGCTAGACTTTGGGCCTGTGTTGAATAAAAAGCCCAACCCCTCCTTGTCTTAATCAAACCATCAGGCCGTCCTTATTCATCTACTGTCTATTTTTTTGTTCTTATCACAGCCGCTCCAAGTAATAAAAAGCCCAACCTCTCCAGGTCGATTATATCTATGTAATCAAGTTTGATTGTAAGCGAGTATGTATATATGTGAATCCAGATTGTAATAGAGTTTGGTGTATGCGAATTCAATGTAATCGGGTTCCATGTTATCGAATTTAATGTAATAAATTTTTTTGTAATTGTAATCGAGTATCATGCTTCTAATCGACGGGTTTGTATGCGATTTTCAGTGTAATTGATAGGCTTGTATTCGAGTGTTTGCTGAAATAGCATTCAGTGTATGCGAATTGTTTATATATCAACTGTATGCGAGTTGTGTATGTACTCGATGCCCGTAAGAGGTCGATTACAAGGTAATCGACTTTCAGATTTTTATGCGATCTGTGGGTGTATATATTTTAATGTGTGAGGGTTTTATTTGTATATATTGTAATCGAATTTCGTTTAATCGAGTTTACTGTAATCGAATTAACTTGTATTCGAGTTCCGTTGTGACCGAGTTTCATGTATGCCGCTTGGGGTATTGTGAGCGATCAGTTTAAGCGAGTTGAATGTTTAATAGGATCAAGTTCTTCATGTAATCGATGGTATTGTAACTGACCATGGGGTATGTATGCGAGTGTGTGTATATTTTGTATTGTATGCGAACAGGGATGAAGTGGAAAAACTGTTGGTTCTTGGTCTTGTTTGGGTAGATGGGTTTTAGACAATCATAAGGGTCATGGGCTGGGTCATGAGACCCGTTAATCGTTTTCGTTCCAATCTTGCAGCCCTTAGTAGGATATTGTCCAATCCCGAAAACGTTCCCATGGCCATTTGGATAAAACGTGACCCAGAAATTCATAAAGTTTGGACCTTTAAACTTTAAACGTTCCAAAACTAGATCTTAGGGTTTCTTTTAAACGAGCCGTTTCCATCTTTGGGTTCGTTTCTTTCATTTTTAACATCAAGTTCGTTACTTTAAGGTTCATTTATACCCGGTCTATTCCCGGTTTAAGTTTCAAGATTAATCGTTTATAAAAATGAAATATTTAGGATCAAGAACATACCTTTTTGTCTTCATTTGGTTTCGGCTAGCTTGTTTATGAACCTTAAACCTTGGATCTATCTTGTATAAGGAAGATCTATTACTAATCATGTACGATCTCGCTTATCCTTCCTTTCTTTCTTTAGGCCATTTATAGTAACGTGTATGTGTGTGTTCTTAAGTGTGTGTAGAGATTATGGAAGATGGAATAAGAGTTAGGGTTTTAGAATGGTTTAAGGGAATATTTATATCCTTTAAAGCCCATGGACCTAAAGCCCATTACTCTTTAATCCTTTTTAATTATCCAAGTCCATCATCCTTCTTTATTTAATACTAATTAATTGTTTAACATACGACAATTTAACGCAACTCTTTTTATTTAATATTAGAATATTTAGGATGTTACAAGTCTTCCCTCCTTAAAGAGGTTTCGCCCCCGAAACCTAACTACTACTTAAACATATTAGGGTAAAACTTGCGCATATCATCCTCAGTTTCCCAAGTGGCATCTGATCCCTTGCGATACTTCTATATCACTTTCACTAATGGTATAACCTTGTGACGAAGTTGCTTCTCCTTGCGATCAACAATCTCTATCGGTTGCTCAATGTAGTTCAGTTGTTCATCAACCTCGATGTCCATCAGTGGCACGTGAGACGTGTCATCAGCTAGACATTTTCTCAGATGAGAAACATGGAAGGTTGAATGAATCCCTTCTAACTCATCGGGCAAATCCAGCTACGCTACTTTGCCCACACGATCTAAGATCTTAAAAAGTCCAATGTACCTTGGACTCAATTTTCCTCTTTTCCTAAAACGGATAATCCATTTCCAAGGCGAGACCTTGAGCATCACATTGTCACCAACATTAAACTCAATCGGTCGTCTCCGCTTATCAACATACGACTTTTGTCTATCTTGGGCAGATTTCATTCTGGCCTTAATCTGATCGAACTTTGAAGACGTTTCTTGAACAACTTCTAAGCTTCCCATTTCTTTTTGACAAATCTCTCCCCAACACACGGGAGTTCTACATTGTGTACCATAAAGCATCTCAAATGGTGGCATACCAATACTTGAATGGTAACTGTTGTTATAGGAGAACTCTGCCAGATGCAGGTGATTAACCCAAATTCCACCAAAATCTAAAACACAAGCACGTAGCATATCCTCAAGGGTTTGGATCGTCCTTTCAGACTGCCCATATGTTTGAGGATGATACGCCGTACTAATGTTTAAACTCATGCCCATGGCTTCATGGAACTTTTTCCAAAACCTCGAAGTAAACCGAGTATCTCTATCTGACACGATCGATAACGGCACTACGTGCTTAGCCACAACCTCTTTAATGAACAAGCTTGCCACGTTTCTGACGAGATAGCCTCATATAGGCAGAAAGTGAGCACTCTTGGTCAAATTGTCCACAATCACCCAGATGGTATCATGTTGCTTAGCTGTACGAGTTAGCTTAGATATGAAATCCATGGTAATGTGTTCCCATTTCCATTCAGGTATCTCAAGTGGTTGCATTTTTCCATAAGGCTTCTGATGTTCGGCTTTGACTTGTAAACAAGTTAATTTCTTACTAACGTAATTCACTACATCGTTCTTCATCCCTGGACACCAATAGTCTCTTTTCAAATCTTGATACATCTTTGTAGCTCCAGGATGAATCGAGTATCTTGACTTATGAGCTTCATCTAAGATTCGACCTCTAAGATCACCATGGCGTGGGATCCACATACGGTCAAACCTAGTCTTAACACCATGAGTGTTTTCCATCAACTCATCTTGATGGCCGTAAATTCTTTCTTTTTTCACTAACTTCTCGTCTACTAACACCTCTTACTGTACTTTGATGATTTCTTCAAAAAGACTTGAATTCATAATCAGCTGGTATGACTTTACTGTTACAATGACTTCCTCATTCTTACAACTTAACGCGTCGGCAACCACATTAGCTTTACCAGGATAGTATTTAATGTCGCAGTCATAATCTTTAATCAACTCCATCCATCTTCTCTGTCTCATGTTTAATTCCTTCTGTTCGAAGAAGTACTTTAAACTTTTATGATCTGTGTAGATGGTACACTTAGTACCATACAGATAATATCTCAATATCTTAAGAGCATGCACTACTGCTGCTAGCTCTAAGTCATGCGTCGGATAAGTACTCTCATGGACTTTCAACTGTCTAGACGCGTATGCTATCACTTTACCTCGTTGCATCAACACGCAACCTAACCCACGACACGAAGCATCAATACAAACAACCAAATCCTCGTCACCATCCGGTAAGGCAAGGATTGGAGCTTGCGTGAGTCTCTTCTTTAATTCCTCAAAATCTTCTTCTTGGAACTTTCCCCAACTGAATACTACCGACTTTCGGGTCATACCGGTCAACAGTGAGGCTATCTTGGAGAAACCTTCAATGAATCTCCAAAGTAGTCGGCTAACCCTAAGAAGCTTCGTATATCAGTCGGATTCTGTGGAGTCTTCCAGTTCGTTATCGCTTCAATCTTAACGGGGTCCACGGTCTTCCCTTCAGGATTTATCACGTTACCTAGAAATTGCACTTCTCTTAACCAGAATGCGCATTTCGAAAACTTAGCATACAACTTCTCTTCCTTCAGAGTCTCCAATACCTCTCTCAGATGCTCAACATGATCAGACTCACTCTTTGAATAAATCAATATGTCGTCGATGAAAACGATAACTGACTTATCCAACATCGGCCGACAAACCCTATTCATCATGTCCATAAATGCTGCGGGAGCATTCGTTAGACTGAATGACATTACGAGAAACTCGTAGTGTCCATATCGCGTACGAAACGCTGTCTTATGGATGTCTGCCTCTTTCACTTTTAGCTGATGATAGCCTGATCTTAGATCTATTCGTGAGAACCAAGTTGAACTTTGCAGTTGGTCAAACAGATCATCGATCCTTGGCAAAGGATATCTATTCTTTAACGTAAGTTTGTTCAACTCGCGATAGTCTATGCACATTCTCATGCTTCCGTCCTTCTTCTTCAAGAATAACACTGGCGCGCCCCACGGGGAAACACTTGGTCTAATAAAACCCTTGTCGAGGAGTTCCTACAGTTGGGACATTAATTGTTTCATCTCGAACGGCGCTAAACGGTAAGGCGCTTTCGCGACGGGTTGGGTTCCTGGTACTTAGTTTATCTGGAATTCTATCTCTCGCTCCGGTGGCAACCCCAGAAGATCCTCAGGGAATACTTCTGGGTAGTCGCGCACGATAGGAACATCTTTCGATTCTTTCATCTCGGCCGTAGCGTTGACAACGTACACCATGTAGGTACCGCACCCTCGCCTTAACAATTCCTCGGCTTTTATCATCGAAATGACATTAAGCCCAAAACTTTCCTTATCACCATAGGCCATCACCGCACTACCATCCAAGGACTTTAACCTTATCATTCTACTCTTACACACTATCTGAGCCTCATACTCAGACAACCAATCCATTCCCAAAATCACATCGAACCCTCTCAAGGTCATAACATACAAAGTAACAGGGAACTCATGTCCCTCTAACTCTATCTTACAATCTTTAACCATTTTCATTATTTTAACTGAAGTGTCACTGGCGGTTTATACTACAAAGGTTTCAGGCACTCGGCAACATTTCATTTTAGCTAATTTACTAAATGGCGTGGCTACAAAACTTTTGTTCGCACCCGAATCAAACAATACAGAAGCGGAAATACTGTTTACTAGAAACGTTCCTGTTATGACATCTGGAATCTGCTTGGCTTGTTCTTGAGTCAGCATGTAAGCTATGGTCTTTGGCCTTGTTAGTTCAACATCTTTCTTCCCGCTTCCTCCAGCTTCAGTACACTCTCTGGCCATGTGGCCCGTCTTGCCACACCGAAAACATGCCGGCTTCTCACTACATTTATGAGCATAGTGCCCCACCTTTCCGCACTTATAGCAGGCGTTCGACTCTACCCTACACTCTCCTCCACGCCCCTTTTCACATTTATAACAAACATCTAATACCTTACCCCACTTGCACTCACCACCGTGCATTTTTCCACACGTCTTGCATTATCTCTTCTCCCACACTTTCTGCTACTTATCCCTTGAGTTCCACAACTGAGTACCGGGTCATTTAACAGGAGCGACCCACTTCTTATATTTCCTCTCTTCTCCCATGACAACATCATCTGCAGCCAGATCCTCATAAACCATCTTTGTGAGTTCGACAGCAGAGTCAAAAGTAGCAGGTTTATTCGTCCTGACTAGTATGCGGACTTTCTGGGGAAATCCCCTCACATAGCACTTGATTCTCTTAGCCTCAGTGTTGACCATATCGGGTACCAACCTAGACATTCGGTTGAACTCGGTGGTGTTTCACGATGTGTCATCGTCCCAGATTTCAAGTTCAGGAACTTCATCTCCACCCTTTCAACTTCGGCGTTAGCACAGAATTTCTTCATAACCAGTTCCTCCAGATCCTCCCACCTCATGGCCTTGATTTCCTCTTGACTCTTCCTCTGCTCAATTGATTCCCACCAATACATCGCCTCATCACCAAACGATTGGGTGGCATAACCGACAGCTTGATCGGGACGGCACTCTCTAATGCGGATAACCTTGTCCGTAGTGGTTATCCATTGAAGAGTAGCGATTGCGTCTCCCAGACCAATCAGCTTTGGCGGGTCGCATCCCTTGAATGACTTATAGTTGCACTCACCTCGGCCTCTTTTCCTGTCATCGGCCTTCACAGACTTTACCCCACTCGAGGCTTCCCTCTCTCTTTCCTCATTTCTCCTACCATCACCACCTGCCCCTTCGGCAGTTTTTTCACGGCTTCAAGCAGTTCCTTCAGGAGTCAGGTTCTTCACAGCAGTGGCTACAGCTTGAACAATAGCTGCTTGAATTGCGGGATCCAGTTGAACCCCTTCATTATTGTTTGGGTTTCCTCCAGCTGCGCTTCCTTCATCTCCAGTGTTGGAAGCTGTCTCTACCGAAGGTTGTCGGGCATGACGAGGCCTGCCACGACGTCCAGTGCGACCTCCAGCCCTCACAATTCCTCCAGCTCCCACATTTCCTCCCGTTCCAGCCATCGTATTCTAAAAGGGAAAACACAAACGTCATCACTCAAGGAACTATTTAGTACAAGGATAGTATGACAGTGGCCAGTTGTGATTAGCTGATCATGTTACTTTCCGTGTCCTATACACTTCCTTTATGAGTCTATTTGTGCTGATTCTAATCTTAAACAGTTAATCAATCAAACAATCAAGAAATCCTATCCACATCAATCAAGATAACATTAACATTTATTATTTAACCTTACACTTTACCTTTACTGAGCTTGCTGAGTGACACATGGAATTTCTAATCATCAGAGTTAATAAAAAAACATTCGTTGAATAATAAAACTTTCATAAAACGTTAAATAACTTGTCTTAAACAAACATCTTTGTCTTTTAAAATAAACAAAACATTAAACTTAAACTGATAAACGTCTCGAGTCTTCCGATGCCAGCCTCTTATTCAATGCCAAGTGTTCCCCTCAAGCGAGCTATCTCATCCTACTCACTTGCGTGCATACTAAAAGTCAGCTACACTGAGTGAGTTCTAGTTAATCACATAACATACAATACATACATACTTACATACTTTCATTCATAATTTCATACTTTTATCTCATTCTTACTTACCTTCATTTCTTACGTTATAAAGAGCATTTCGCCCTATAACCTTCGCATATATTATTAGGGTATGCAACCCTTTAACCTTCGCATATACTAGTAGGGTATGCAACCCTTTATCCTTCGCATATATTAGTAGGGTATGCAACCCTTTATCATTCGCATATATTATTAGGGTATGCAACCCTTTATCCTTAATTATCATCCTAATTATTACATTCATTCATAACATACATACATATCGTACCATCATTTACATAACATTACAACTTGACAATGCGTGCAATATCCGAAGATCGTTCACGTACGGACATGTAATCATTCATATTGGCATACATTTATCACTTAGGATAAATGTATTAACAAACATATCGAGTATGCACATAGCCCCGAAAAACATAACAAGGAAGTGGGGCTAGAAACTCATTTGGATCCTGTTTCTTTCTCCGTTAATAGTTATTCCTTTCTTTAGTTGAGCTCGGCTAACTGTATATAAGTTACACATGTCAATACTTGTCCTATTTGCGTTTCTAAAATAGAAAGTCTGGTGTAAAATATTGGCCATGTTTAGATTATTAATACTTAATATTTTATTCCCAACCCTAATGTACAGGGTCCTTAATTATTTATTATTTTTTCTATCTTATAGAATATTTTATTTATTAAATCCTAAGGTATGGGTCTTTTGATTAGTTTAATATTTTATTTTCTATTCAGTCTTTTCTTTATCGAGTTCACGTCCTTCCTTGTATACTGTCATGTGTTTAAGTATATTCATATTTAGACGTATGTGTGTATGTATAGGACACACAGGTTATCCTATACTTGCGGACCTCCAAGTGTAATCTTACGGGTATATATAACGAGTATTTCTTTACACATACACGTACTTTTGGGCTTTCAACGAGATCGATTACAAAGTAATCGGATCACTTTGTAATGTACTCGAGTAGCTGCTCAAATTCGCCGAACTATAAATGATCGAGGGTAAGGAGTGTAATAGGACTCGGGTTGTAATCGGGCTTGGCTAGACTTTGGGACTGTGTTGAATAAAAAGCCCAACCCCTCCTTGTCTTAATCAAACCATCAGGCCGTCCTTATTCATCTACTGTCTATTTTTTTGTTCTTATCACAGTCGCTCCAAGTAATAAAAAGCCCAACCCCTCCAGGTCTATTATATCTATGTAATCAAGTTTGATTGTAAGCGAGTATGTATATATGTGAATCCAGATTGTAATACAGTTTGGTGTATGCAAATTCAGTGTAATCGGGTTCCTTGTTATCGAATTTAATGTAATCGATTTTTTTGTAATTGTAATCGAGTATCATGCTTCTAATAGACGGGTTTGTATGCGATTTTCAGTGTAATTGATAGGCTTGTATTCGAGTGTTTGCTGAATTCGCATTCAGTGTATGCGAACTATTTATATATCAATTGTATGCGAGTTGTGTATGTAATCGATGCCTGTAATAGGTTGATATATTGTATTGTATGCGAGTTTTAATTGTATACATTGTAATTAATTCTGTGTAATCGAGTTTATTGTAATCGAATTAACTTGTATTCGAGTTCCGTTGTGACCGGGTTTCATGTATGCGGCTTGGGGTATTGTGAGCTATCAGTGTAAGCGAGTTGAATGTTCAATTGGATCTAGTTCTTCATGTATTCGATGGTATTGTAACTGACCATGGGGTATGCATGCGAGTGTGTGTATATTGTGTATTGTATGCGAACAGGGATGAAGTGGAACAACTGTTGGTTCTTGGTCTTGTTTGGGCAGATGGGTTTTAGACAATCATAAGGGTCATGGGTTGGGTCTTTAGACCCGTTAATCGTTTTCATTCCAATCTTGCAGCCCTTAGTAGGATATTGTCCAATCCCGCAAACGTTCCCATGGCCATTTGGATAAAACGTGACCCGGAAATTCATAAAGTTTGGACCTTTAAACTTTAAACGTTCCAAAACTAGATCTTAGGGTTTCTTTTAAACGAGCCGTTTCCATCTTTGGGTTCGTTTCTTTCATTTTTAACATCAAGTTCATTACTTTAAGGTTCATTTATACCCGGTCTATTCCCGGTTTAAGTTTCAAGATTAACCGTTTATAAAAATGAAATATTTAGGATCAAGAAGATACCTTTTTGTCTTCATTTGGTTTCGGCTTGCTTGTTTATGAACCTTAAACCTTGGATCTATCTTGTATAAGGAAGATCTATTAATAATCATGTACGATCTCGCTTATCCTTCCTTTCTTTCTTTAGGCCATTTATAGTAAGGTGTATGTGTGTTTTCTTAAGTGTGTGTAGAGATTATGGAAGATGGAATAAGAGTTAGGGTTTTAGAATGGTTTAAGGGAATATTTATATCCTTTAAAGCCCATTGACCTAAAGCCCATTACTCTTTAATCCTTTTTAGTTATCCAAGTCCATCATCCTTCTTTATTTAATACTAATTAATTATTTAACACACGAAAATTTAACGCAACTCTCTTTATTTAATATTAGAATATTTAGGATGTTACATTATTTTAGTGAACTGTGGTTTCCGTTCCTCCGGTTTGTCTAAATCTGCAGTTTTAGTCCAATAGTTTCAAATCTGTAATTTTCTTCCCTATGGTTTCATTTTCACTTGCAATTAAACTTGAATTCCCTAATCTCGGTAAGTCTGGTCGTTAAACTCATTAGTGTGTCCTTCACGTGAGGGGCAATTTTATTCTTTCTTTATTCCTTTTTCCCCAAATACACCCCAGCCCCTCATGTGAGGGGGCTTGTGAATTAAGACTGAGGTTTATTTGGGGAGAAAATCAACAAAACTGGTTGTCGCGTGAGAGCACACAAATGGGTTAAGGACTAAACTTAACGAGGTTAATAAATTCGGGTTTATATGCAAGTGAAATGAAATTACAAGGACAAAAATTAAAAACTTGAAACTATTGGACTAAAACCGCAGATTCAGACATACCACAAGGACAAAAACCACAGTTAACTGAAATAAGTATTATAATAAAGAAATAGTGAAAAGACATGTCTATCCTTGACTTAACGATTAAATTTAACGAGGTTAGTGATTTTGATGTACTTGGCAAGAACTGAGAAATATGGAGGGTCCATATGCAAAAAAGAAAAAGAAAAAAAAACTTTTTGGACTAAATTCACATTATTTGCCAAACCACAAGGACGAAAATGGCACTTTACTCATTTGTGAATAAATGTTTTTTATGCATTTGATCTGAATTCACGGGTATGGATCTCATAAAACCCATATGGCCCTTAAATGGGTTATAACATCTCATTAAATTAAAAATTAATCTCACCAAATATTTGATATGAAAATCATATAAAATTTGGGTATATAACAATTAATAACCGATTTGTTTTTCTAAAATAAATATTATTTATAATTAAGAAACAATTTTATATTAAAAAAAATAAGTGGGGTATGTGTCTCACCAAACCCAGATAACTTTTAAACGGGTTATAAAATCTCATTTATTTGTGAAATTTTTTCATCATCAAACCCTAAGTATACTATTAACATCCTTATTTGTGAAATTGGGATACAAATAAAAGCTAATTCATTTATGAAATTCTTTCAATTATAAAACCCTAAGTATTCTGTTTACTTTTACTTATACTTTAAATATTATTATATTTATATGATATATGTGATACTATTATGCATTTTTAGTAAGTATTTGACCTACATGACAATAACATAATGAAAGGCTTGTATTATTATTATTATTATTATTATTATTATTATTATTAAACCTCCCAAATATATTTAAGAGGTTATTATATAAACTTATTATTTTTATAACTTATGGTTATGCATCTTAAATATATATTAACGAAACTTTTAAAATCTCTCTAGTTATTCTCTACATTCCCTCATGTCGTCAGGTTGTTTTATTTATAAATAAAGGTTTCTTATGCATTTGACCCCAATTCACGGGTATGAGTCTCACAAAACCCATATGGCCCTTAAATGAGTTATAATATCTCATTAAATTAAAAATTAATCTCACCAAATATTTGATATGGAAATCTTATAAAATATGGATATACAGACAATTAATAATCGATTTTCTTTTCTAAAAAAGATATTATTTATAATTAAGAAATAATTTCGTAGTAAAAAAAATAAGCGAGGTATGTTTCTCAGCAAACCCAGATAGCTTTTAAACGGGTTATAAAATCTCATTTATTTGTGAAATTATTTTATCATTAAACCCTAAGTATACTATTAATATTCTTGCAATAAATAAAATTAAAACCAAAAATATATATATTAAAAGTGAAAAATGTAAACCATGCCCTATAATACGGAGGATAAAAACTAGCATTATAATAATATATATTCACACTTTAAAAGCCATGATGCGTTGTTGGACCTTCAAAGAACCTTATTATATATGCCTCCTTTTAAAATCGAAATAGCTTTTAAACTTTAGCATGTTATTTTCAACAAGAGCATCTGGTATATAATGATGAATAATTACCAAACAGTTTTCCTTACAAAATTTTTTTGAGGCATTAAATCTATAAGAAAATAAGTAATAATTTTGTTTAAAATCATATTTAATCTTCTTTGAAATCGACCTCTCGTGCACATGTAGCTTATATATTTCACCGTATATTTGTACTAGGATTTCTATCGTCTGTTACGTTCGACAATCCCCTTATCGTTCATTGTGCTATCTTGATGGGTAACACTTACTTCTTGTGCTTTAGTTTTGGGACATGACATTCAACAAATACTTACATTAGATTTATAAACAACGGTCATGGGTGAATATCCGTTGGTAATCTATTGACAAAAACAGTATACAAGGACGTCCTCTGTCAGTGATTGAGTTGTCCATGATCCTTTGGTGAAATATTGCCACAACTATCTGAATTTGGACAATGTGTGTAATTCATGCGTGATAGTTCCGGTGGTAAACCATTCATTGTTAGCCGTTCGATGTTATTGTCACAACTATATGACCTTGGACAGTGTTAGAAATCCACAGGTGATACCCCCGTTGATGATCCCTTGACGACCTCTTTACTCACGTCCTTCCCACGAACCTTCACAAGCATTTACTACTTTCATTGAGTGCCACGACTTTATGTCCACGACCTCAACATTCGTATCAGATCACCACATGGGCATTGATATATGGAGAGTTGCTTTAGCGTTAAATTTCACCTCATTTAATGTTAGTCATAGATGTGTACAAGTATGTATGATTGATTACAACTTGCTAGAGTCGTCCATGAGAACTGTTAAGGTTTTTGGGCTTAAGGTGAGAAAAATTTGTGCCTTAAGTAAAATGATTTTCTTAATTGGTTTTAAATAATCAATTTTTAAAATAGGCTTATTCAGTTTTGATTTGGGTTGTGCAATTTTATTTATTTATTTTTATAAAAATGGGCTTAAATGAATTAGGTAATTGAGTTTAAATGTTAAAATAAACATATATATTTTTAAATATATATAATTAAAAAAAAAACTTTAGGGTATGCTGAAGTGATTGCACCGGGATCCGTCACCCTCCCCGCCTACCCCTCAAATCGGGCACTGCTACTTGCATAAATTTTCGTTTTTATTCTGCTATCACCGCCACCTTCATCACCACTATGGCTATCACTTCTACCCGAAACCCAAAACCCAAAACCCAACTCGAGAATACCCGAATCGAGAAAGGCTAACACAAACCCGAACCGAAGTAATTCGGGTTGGTTCTTGAGTCTGAATTCTAGGATTCGGGTCAACCCGAAAAAACTTTAGTTTTAAAAACATATATATTTTTATGTATTATAGACTATGTTGATATCAGAATTTAGTCCAAATGAACTGTTCTCATTCCATCTATTATGAATTGATTGTTTATTGTTTGTTAATGTTTAAAATTTATGACTAAAACGTATTATAATCCAACACCCTAATCCCAACATATTGAAGACGATTATGTCGGTCTTATTATTATGGTTGAACTTTGTTAAAATATTACTCTTTTTAGGATGTTTTATCCGTTTATTTTGTTTTGTTATTGGTTTATTTATATAATGAGTAAAAGAATATGTTACAAATTTAATAATATAGTTTTTTTCCCCTAAAATACTCAAAACCCGATTAACCCAATCCGAAAAAACGCGAAACCCGAAGAAACCATGAGAGATTTGGGTTGGGTTTCGAGTATGGAATTAAAACTTTGAAACCCGAAGAACCCGACCCGAAAAACTAACCCCCTAATCACTACTCTCCCACCACCACCACTGTCGCCACCACTGACCACCTCCACGACAGACAACCACTACCATCGATGCCACCCACCATCACCGACGCTACCCATCACTGCCAGCCACCACCACCACCGGCACACACCCACCACCACCTCGCCATCACCATTACCACCGCCCGCCACACTGCGTGTCACCACCAACTACTATCACCTACTGCCACCACCCACCACCACCATCCACCGCCATCACCAAAATCCACCACTACCCCCACTCACCACTAATTTTATTTTATTAAATTGTTTTTTCCTATCTTCGAAACAATACAAAGTAGTGATTTATTTCCTTCCCACATGAAAATCAAACAAGACAATGAAATAGTAATGATCCATTTCATTATCTCATCCATTCCATTTTCAAATATATTCCATCACCAATATATGCTTTATAATATTTCTAGAGGCTATAGAGTGCTAAACTTAGCAAATGTGAGCCTTATTTGTTAAAGGTAAAAGCGTGACAACTTTGTTCCCAAATGTAACCTGAGTATGATGTAGAATTTGAATAGGGTAATAATGTCTTCTTTTAATATCATCCTTCACTGCCTCATCTTAGAGAGGGAGATGAATTTGAAAACATTTGTAACAATCATCAATTATTAAAAAGGCTACTTGAGCTTTTCTTGCCTAATTTTGCTAATCATGAAGAAAGGAGGTGAATTCACATATATACCATTCATGACCATATTTGGAATTTTTACGACCATATTTGTCGATAAATCAAGTACTGATTTTGCAAACGTTTTGGACATGTCGATGGTGACTTCGTAACCAACTTGATAGTTCATTCATCCATAGTCATGTGATTAAATTCATTCATATATTTTTTTTTAAAATGTTTGGGTTATCTAAAGTGACTAATGAAACAATAATGAAAACTTAGCCAAGGGTAATTAACTTTTCTTTAAAATCACCCAAAAACTGTCCCACACAGCCTCCTTTTGGTAATTAGAGAGAGAAAGGCCTCCCCACAGAAAAGAAAAGAAAAAAAAAGTGGTGGGCAAAAAAGTTGTTTTTGTACACAATGTTGATGATGGCCAATCTTTTAGTTTTACTCAACCAACACCAACAACAAACATAGAATCCTTCATGTTCTCTATTTCTTTCTCTCTCTCTCTCTCTCTCTCTCTCTCTCTCTCATCAACCAACTAAGTTAAAAGACACCCCACATACACACAACTTGTTAATACAATACCATTCAAGACTAATTTCTTGAATTTGAAAACACCCACATGAAGAAACACCAAAAAATCCTTCCTTTTCTTCTTATTATTTCAAGATTTCTTCAACTATAAACACCCAACAAGATTAAGGTTAACCGAATACATCCTTTTAATTTCTCATATGATTTCAAGATTTCTTGAATCATGAACACCCACATGACAAAACATTAATTCCAACAACTTTATTAATCAGTCATGGAGATCAAGAAGTGCGGGTGTTGGTCGGTTTTAAGGCGCAGTGTCAGCAGTGGTTCTTGTAAATCCTCAGTTGAATCAAAAACAAACTCACTCACTTCTTTTCCAAGATCCAATCTTGTTTATGATGCAGGTAATTTCTTGTTTTTGTCTAATTTTATATAAAAAAAGTTACCACCTTTATAGTATTTTATTGTTAATAACTTAATATGAATATATGTTCAGTTACTGATTTATATCTATATAAATAATTGGATCGGTTTATTGTTCTTGCTTAGTTACAGAGACCCGGTACTTGAATGCTAGCAACCGGGAGATGTGTGCTCCTAACGAACCACATAACTCGTCTGATCCGAACCCGAATCATCTTCTTCAGTTCAGTTTTCATGAGCTGAAATCGGCAACGGGGAATTTCAGACCGGATAGCATATTGGGTGAAGGCGGATTCGGGTTCGTGTTTAAAGGGTGGATTGATGAAAATGGCACGGGACCAGCTAAGCCCGGGTCCGGTATCACGGTAGCAGTCAAGAGCTTGAAGCCTGATGGTCTTCAAGGCCATAGAGAATGGGTGGTTAGTATATGGTGGAATATTTTTTTAAGAGAGATATTAAATTTTTATAATCTCAATTTTGATTCATTGGCCGTCACTAGGGCTGTCACTTTTACCCGAAACCCGACCCGAAAAAACCCGTACCTGAACCCGAACTAACCCGACTCGAAAAACCCGAACCCGAGAAAAGACTAACCCGAACCCGAACCGAAGTAATTCGGGTTGGTTCTTGGGTTTGATTTAGAAGATTTGGGTCAACCCGAAAAACCCGAATAAACTTTTAGTTTTGAAATTAAATATATTTTTATGTATAATAGGTTAAGTCTTAGTCACTAAAGGTTATCATAATCTAACTCTAATAGATTGTTGTCATTCTAACTATTCTGGATCGATTGGTTATTAAAAATTTATGAATTCCGTTTATTACTAATAGCAACCATAATTGAACAACTAAATCGCGCCCGATTGAATACGGTTATGGTTCGAGTAAGTTTTACTCTTCTTTTGAATTGTTTTATCAAGTTAGGTTAATTTATTATTTGATTATATGTGTTATAAGCAAAGAAGAATATTTTGTTTTAATTTTAACATTATAGTTTTTAAAAAAATTTGGTTTTGTGTTTTTTTAGGATACACGAAACCCGATTAACCCGACCCGAAAAAACCCAAACCCGAATTACCCGAACCCGAAAAACCCGTGAGAGATTTGGGTCGGGTTTCGGGTCAAGATTTAAAACTTTGAAATCCGAATAACCCGACCCGAAAAACCCGAAACTCGAAAAACAAACCCGAAGAACACCCCTAGCCGTCACTAAGCCAACTTAAGTAACTTAAGTAATATTCTAGGACAATTGCAACTTTTTTAATATATGTTTTTTAGAGAAATTTTGTGGAGGAAAATAAGTTGAAAGTTAAGGTTGTACGTCCCTGATATATTTCTTAAGTTGGGTTTAACACAAGCTAATGAGTTAAGGTTGGAATAATTAAAATTCAATATCCCTTTTTAACATTGGTTATTTTATATTCTCTTGTTGTCAAATGGGTTTTCTTTATCTATAGACTATAACAGACTAACAGTGACATATGTGTCTTGGAGTTGAGTCATTTATTTAAGATACAAGATATACATTGTCGCCAGAGAAGTTGCAAAAAAAATTTCGTTTTAAGTGCTTAAAAAAATAATCCATTTCTTGAATAAGAAAATGTATATTGTTTTGTGTAAATAGCACAACTCATTATTGCATGTTAGTACTGACATTGAATGCATAATGCATTAAGTGAATGAAACATGACTGCAAAATGGTTTTGCCTTTTTTTTAACCTTATTATTAAAGATGCCTGGGAATGAGACTATTGATTCTCATGTATTGGTCGGGTTTCTGGTAAAATCCGTTAATGCTAGGGGTGTGTAAATAGTACCGGGTATCGGTACCGAAACGAGCATTTCGGTACCGGTACCAAGCTTTTAAGAAAATTGGGATCGGCACCATTCTGGTATTTACCAAATCTTTGTCTGCGATACCGGTACCAATATGAAGTTTATAAGGAATTCGGGATCGGTACCAGTATGATACCGAGCTCATCCCTAATTAATTAATGCATACGCTTGCTTGGTACAGTTTATAAATGCATTGATGGGCTGAACCTTGCAAGACATTAAAGTTGGACAACACTGTTAATAATAGTATAATACCATGAAAATACCAGGATTCTAAAATTATTGCATTCATGGATTGTAAACTGTACATTACAAAACATTAACTTTCTAAGATTTATAGTCTTGGAAATATTGCCACAATATTTTTGTGGTTTATGGTACAACTCATTAACGCATAAGAATCATAGGTACACATTAGTTATTTTGGACCTTTTTTCTTGGTGGTAAATGCAGGCAGAGGTTGATTTTCTTGGGCAACTTCATCATCCTAATCTTGTTAAGCTCATTGGATATTGCATTGAAGACGACCAACGGCTACTCGTTTATGAGTTCATGACTCGTGGAAGCCTCGAAAACCATCTATTTAGAAGTAAGATTTCATGATCGCTTTTCCAACAGAAATGATATGTTTGATCATAATGAACATTGCTTAATGTTTTGAAGGAACCATACCACTACCATGGTCTAACCGGATAAAAATAGCAACTGGTGCAGCCAAAGGGCTAGCGTTTCTTCATGGAGGAAACGAGCCTATCATTTATCGAGATTTCAAGACCTCGAATATCTTGCTTGATACAGTAAGCGGATTTAATAAATTGTAATAGTTCTTAAGTGAAGTTTGAGTTTATGTGACACAAAACTCATTTTCAATTTTTTATTTGTAGGAGTATAATGCAAAGCTTTCGGATTTCGGTCTAGCAAAAGCAGGACCACAAGGGGATAAGACTCATGTCTCTACTAGGGTCGTTGGAACATACGGATATGCCGCTCCGGAATACGTGATGACAGGTACACCATTAGTTATGCATGACGTACAAGTGTTAACACGATTGCCTGATATATGACACAACATCATATAAGTCATGTCCCTCGTATAAAACACATACGTTTTAAGGATAAGTATTTTGGTGTTTGACAGGGCATTTGACAACTAAGAGCGATGTTTATAGCTTTGGAGTTGTACTTCTAGAGATCTTGACAGGTCGGAGATCGATGGACAAAAAACGCCCAAGTGGAGAACAAAACCTTGTTATGTGGGCCCGCCCATGTTTAGCCGACAAGAGAAAAGTGTATCAACTAGTCGATCCTAGGCTGGAGTTAAACTACTCTGTGAAAGGTGTCCAAAAAGTCGCTCAGATAGCATACAATTGTTTGAGCCGAGACTCAAAAGCCCGACCCTCGATGGATGAAGTTGTTAAAGCCTTGAGCCCACTGCATGACTTAAATGACTTCGCCATTCTATCATATCATGCTCGTATGTCACAACAAGGTAGGCGCAGAAAGAAACAATCCGAAGGGAGTAAAAATGTTACTCTGAATCAACCCAAACGGTTTATCGAGTCTTCAAGGAGCTCGGTTAGATAGCAGAGTAAATAGATAATGTATGTTTTATTATTTTCAGAAAATCTTTGTTCGAATTTAAATATGTTTGTGGTGTATTTTGGGGATGCTAAATATTTAACAAAAAAATATTTATGTCTAATAGGTGATGAACACTCGTTTTATAACATTGTAATGATATACACTCAGTATGAGGCCGTCCCACTCAGTGGTCTATTGCAGGCCCACTGACCTTAAATGTTTTGTTTAGAATACTCATGCACAAATGAACCTATGATTGATGTTTTACCTGGTTGACTGGTTCCTTAATTAATAATTATAATTTATAAACTTATCAAGTTTATTAAAATCAAAATTTTAAAATTCCAGTTACGTGTGTACATCGTTAAAATAATATGACATTCTTGTGCTTGGTCTAACACAAGAGGGCACGATGATGCACATGACATGCATGACCTCTGGTTTTATATTATCTTTAAGTATGACACGATCAATCATCCACATCAAATTCATGCATGCTTCTCAGATACTAGTGACTTGAATCGCTAAATCAAAGGTATGTATGCTCGTGCTTATAAGAGGCATGTAATTGCATGCCGAAGGAAGAAACCGAAACTAGAAATTATTTTGATATGATTTTTAAAACAAACGTTGATTGTAACTAAAAACAAAACTTATAATGAACCTTTTACCATTAAAACCAGGGTGCGCTAAACGTACCCCCCTCTCATCCATTTTTACTAAACATACATCCATACTTCAAGTTTTATATTAATATAATTTAGACCTTTTTGTTGTTTCTTTTGTCATTTTGTTATCTTTTATTATCATTATTATTTTTATAAAAGCATTTTTTTCTATTTTTATTTAACAATTTTTTTTTATTTACTTTTTTATGTATATTTAAAAACCTTTAATAAAAACATATTTTTTCTTACTTAGAAAAATGTTTTTATTCTTATATGAAAACGTCGTTTTTCTTGTTTTAAAAAAATGTTTTTTCTATATTTGTTTTAATTTTTTTGGAGAGCGTTTTTTTTTTAAATAAGAGATAGTTTATATTTTTTATAAAAAATATAAAAAGGTTATATAACATACAACTAGATAAAAAAATTGACTCTTTTCTCAGATAACATTAATCTCATGTATCCAAACCTAACAAATAAAATCAAATTGTTTTGAATACATTTTATAAAAAAAAAACTAGCTAGAGAAGACATACAATACTTTTTAATACATGTAAAAATTATAAACAAACTTTTGATAAGATCTTAAAGAAATAAAATAATAAAACCAATAACAAAGATATATAAAAACTGTAAAACAAAAATGAAAAAATTGAAGAGTTTTTTATTTGATATTTTGAGAGAATTATAAAATAAAATGAGAGGAACTAACATGTCAATTACAAATGTTAAAGGGAAATGAAAGTTCGGGGGGTGTATGGATAGCAAGGGAGAGGGATACGTTTAGCCTGGCCCTAAAAGGAAATTGGCTTTAAATTACACTATAATATATACATTTACTAAATTGCTAAATCCAGATCTTCCGCAATCCATTTAAGAACTTGATTTAGGTTAGAGTTTAACAAAGTTTAAAGCTATGCGATATATGCCTAAGATTTTACTCGACGAAAATTCTAATGATGATTTATTGGTGATCATAGAGCTTCAACCATTTTTTTTCAAACCTTCTAAATATACACTTATCATTCCTCAAACTCAATATACACTCATCTAACTTGTTTATGTATATAGCATATAAACTATTTATAACCTTTAAGATTAGGTTTACCTTAATGTTCACTACTCTACAATGGAGTATTTATGTCATTCATTTTCAAATTCTTTTGTCAGTGAGAAGGAGAGAGGGACTTGGAGATTTGGATGATTTCTAATTGAGAGTAATACTTTTGTACTAAGACATAGACTCGTTTTTGCAACTCCACCAGACTACCAATGACCATGAGGTGTTTAATGTCATCAACAATTATATAAAAGATGGGAGATTGAGATGGTATGGACATGTGAAGAGAAGATAGGTAACAGCGCCGGTTAGAGTAGTGGAAACCTTCAATGTAGAAGGAAAGAGGGGTAGAGGCATACCCAAATTGACATGGGATGAGCGGATTAGACAGGATTTGCTAGAGTTATACCTCTCTAAAACATTTAGTTTAGATAAGATGAAATGTCACCCCAAAAATAAAAGATAGAAAACGGGGTATGAAGTTACTCACGTTCAAGTATAAAACTTGATCGGTAAAAGATGAATAACCGGATGGATGAAGTTTAACGAGCAAGGCCTAAATGACAATAAAATCTTGGACTTAGAATGGTTGTCTTGAAGATCTTTAAATAAAATAATTGTTGCAAAAAGTAAACAATTAAAGTTCAAGGTTTAAAATGTAACTATTTAAGAATTTATAATAACAATCCTTTAAAAATGTAAGTTTGCTCGAAACCGGGTTAAATTATCTAACCTTAATATTTACTTAACCAATGTTAAGTAATAAGGTGGGAAAAATGCTAAAATCCAAGTTCCTTTGGGACAAAGATACTAAAACGGGTCTTTAACGAGTGTTCAGGTTGTCGGTTCGGGTCTTGACAAATGCTTAAACCCAAAGTCAACTTTCCAACATATTAATTGTTATGAGATAACTCATTAAAATATACTAACACTTAACCAAGTATGTAGATCTATTGTTTAGAACTAACAACGCACGTTAAGCGAGTGTTCAGTTTTGTTGGTCCAAACTATGTGATGAGATCAAGTTGGATCCAACAATTCCAAGTACTTAAGAAAATAATTAAAATCAGTTTGTAAACTATTTTTAAAGAAATATACAAGTCTTGATAGCTAAAAACACACTTGTGTGTCTTAAGCGAGTAAAAGTCGGTATAGTTCGGTTTGGTTTGGTCTCCATCTCACAAATAGTTCATAGATGGTTTCTACATGCCCAAATATCATAGAACTTGTATATTGGTTTA
Organism: Bidens hawaiensis; assembly: GCF_021521415.1. Lineage (NCBI taxonomy): Eukaryota > Viridiplantae > Streptophyta > Magnoliopsida > Asterales > Asteraceae > Bidens > Bidens hawaiensis. Next base: position 22,225 of record NW_027503461.1, read on the forward strand.
TAAATGAAGAAAACTTAAATTTTACAACTAAAAAGTTAACTACAAGTCTTTTAAGCAAAAGTTTCGGTTTAGTTCGGTTTCCATCTCCTAACGAGTTCATAGATGGATTCCATATGCTTAATATCAAAGAACTTGTAAAAATGATTTTTGAAACTCAAATCTAGCAATAAACATGTTTAAACAACTATTTTAACAAAACTAGTAAACAAAAGTTCGTTTTCCGATTTGGACTAGTTTCGGTTAAACCAAGGTTAGTCTTATACAAACCCACACCATGGAACTTGTAAATAAGATGAACAAACTAAAAAGGGTTAGAAGTTAGTCATAAGTGATATGTATAATAAGTTATGTGTGTGTAAATATATATCAAGAACACGAAGTCCTCCATGAAGCCTTGCCTTATGACATCTGAAACTTAACCAACCGGAGTAGGTGAAGTAACAAATAAAGGAAACAATGGGTGTGTATTATATATATGTTGTACCACCATATTCAAGTGTTAGTAATATTAGATGAACAAGTTAAAATGAAAGACTATAGTTAGTTGACCTTAAGAAATCAAAATAACAAAACGTTGAAGATGAATACTTGGATTTGAGAGAGATTTGGAGAAGATGAACAACCAAAATGGTGTATAGAGCCTTGCTTTTATAATGGTAAGAGTATGGTTCATACAAATAGGGTAAAGATGCATGTGATGGTTGAAATGGTCAAACAAGTGTTTGGTAAATGGAAATAATAGTCCCCAAAGTTTGGTTTAAGTCATTTTTAAAGAGTTTTAAAGACCAAAAAGAATGTTTCCAAGACCCAACAAGTGTAAAACAATATTGTAACATAAAATTCATCATTTTGATTATATCATAAGCTTTGGTTTACAAAATTGGTCGGTTTATATGAAAAACGAATACAAAAACGAATACAAACGAGACCCGAAATTGACGAATGTCACAGTATCTACTACTTTAGGAAATTTCGTCCCGAAATTAAGATGAAGATGATGATGCAAACAAATGTGGATACTTCTCTTTCATTGCGTCTTCTCTTTTCCAAGTAAACTCCGCGCCACGCCGTGATTCCCATCGAACTTTTACTAACCGAATACGACTACGCTTGGTTTTCTTCTCGTTGCGATCCAAAATCTCAACGGGTCGTTCAACCATAATCATAGACTTATTAACATGAACTTCGTCGAGAGGTATATGGAGATTACCCTCGGCTAGGCACTTTTTAAGATTCGAAACATGAAATGTCAGATGAACACCGGCAAGTTCTTGTGGTAGTTCAAATCGATACGCTACTTTCCCAACACACTCAAGAATTTTGAAAGGACCAACGAAACGAGGAGCTAGTTTACCCTTCTTTCCAAAACGGACTACCCCCTTCCAAGGGGATACTTTTACAAGGACAAGATCGTCAACATTAAATTTTATCGGTTTTCGCCGTTTTTCGGCGTAACTCTTCTGACGATCTCTAGCGGCTAGGAGTTTCTTACGGATTTGATTAATGACATCGGTGGCTTTTTGGACCATTTCGGGTCCCGTGATTTGAGCTTCACCGATTTCGTTCCAACAAATCGGGGAACGACATTTACGACCGTAAAGAGCTTGAAAATGAGCCACATCAATGCTAGAGTAGTAGCTATTGTTGTAGGAGAACTCGATGAACGGAAGATGAGAATCCCAATTCCCACCGAAATCAAGAACACATGCTCATAGCATATCCTCGAGTGTTTGGATTGTACGTTCGGATTGACCGTCCGTTTGAGGATGATAAGCGGTGCTAATATCGAGACGTGTTCCCAAAGCTTCTTGAAGTGAACCCCAAAAATGAGAGGTAAAACGGGCATCGCGGTCGGAGATGATAGACAATGGCAAACCGTGTCGGCATACAATTTCCCGAACATAGATTTGAGCAAGTTGCTCGACAGAATACTTCTCACAGATCGGAATGAAATGAGCAGATTTGGTTAATCGATCGATGATCACCCAAATGCTATCGTTGCCTTTTTGGGTTTTGGGTAATTTGGTAATAAAGTCCATAGCAATGTCTTCCCATTTCCAAACGGGAATCGGTGGTTGCTCGTGTAGACCAAAAGGTCTTTGATGTTCGACTTTGACTTTCGAGCAAGTAAGACATTTAGATACAAATAACGCTACGTCCTTTTCATACCCGACCACCAAAAGGTAGCACGAAGATCGAAATACATCTTATCCGCACCGGGATGAACGGGATAATGCGAATTATGAGCTTCGTCAAGAATACAAGTACGAAGGTCATCGCAATCGGGAACCCACAAACGATTGAGAAAATACAAAAGGCCATCGGGTTTGGTTTCGAGTTGAAGTTCGGCTCCACATGACATTTCGTCGTACATATTTCCTTCTTCGACGGAGGTACGTTGAGCTTGAAAGATACGAATTTGAAGATCGGTTTGAACAATGACGCTTAGAAGCAGAACGGATTTAACATTAACCTTTCGACTTAGGGCATCGGCGACAACATTCGCTTTACCGGGGTGGTAGCGAATCTCGCAATCGTAATCACTAAGTAATTCGGCCCATCGTCGTTGTCTCATGTTGAGATATTTTTGGTCAAAAATGTGTTGAAGGCTTTTATGATCGGTAAAAACCACACATTTTGTTCCATAAATGTAATGTCTCCAGATTTTAAGAGCGAAAACTACGGCACCAAGTTCGAGATCGTGAGTCGTATAGTTCTTCTCGTTGACCTTAAGTTGCCTTGATGCGTATGCGATTACCTGACCTCGTTGCATGAGAACACAACCAAGGCCTTGATGGGAGGCATCACAAAATACAACAAAATCGTCGTTTCCATCGGGAAGGGTTAGAACGGGAGCATTGCAAAGCATGTCCTTGAGAGTATAAAAGGCTTCCTCTTGCTTCGAACCCCAATCGAAGGGTTGTCCCTTATAGGTGAGAGAGGTAAGAGGCAAAGAGATTTTGTTTTCAGGTACCTAAGGTTTTACTGTACCTCGACTTGACCATCTTTATTACTTGCTACAAGCGTGCATTAGAATTATTATCAATATGTGTTTGTCCTTCCGGGACATTTATTAATTGGAGCATTAGCAGTTCGTATAGGTGTCTTAGCTAGACACTCTCTTTTGGTCAGTGAATCGTCCGGTAATTCATTCGTTAATCTTTATTCATGAATTATCCTTTGAACTTTTAGTTCATGATCAATGATAATTCATTCCAACTGCTTTATATCTCCCCCTAATGTTGGGAATGTTGATTCACTAAAGTGAAAACTAATGAGCCATAAGCAAATATCTCATTAGTGGCTCTAAGTATATAATCATAATAATATTTAATGCCGACATAAATTCCCAACTTCCTGTGTGACCTCATCTTTGTGTTTTATGGTGGATTAATTTCAGTATATAACACATACGAAATATTAGATGAGAATTGCTTGGCTACTGACCAAAAACCAATTATAATGGGGAGGAAGTATCATAACTTGTTGGCTTGATGTGAATTAGTTTATAAGACATGTAAAATCATATGTACTCAAATTCAAACATAAACCTTTGTTCTTGTGATACTGCATTTGCAATAAATTATAGACGTTGAGTAATCGTCTTTAACAAAACAATTTATGTAAGAATATAATCTTTTATGAAGTTCAACACTTACTCAATGATCATTATTAACTTGGGAATCAAATTCATTATTATAACTGAATGTAAATATACCAATATGGAATTAGATGTTTGCTATCTTATTATCTAAGCCATAGATCATGCAAACATGTAGATGCGATCTTGATAACCATTTAGACGATGCATCAATTTTTAAAACACTAAATGGTATTATGTTAGGATATGCTTATCATTTTCTCAATTCCATAACATCTAGGGATTCACACCCTCCTTCAGTTGGTAAATAAATGATTTCCCTTGAGAGCTATATTACATTTATAATAATTATGAAGAATCTTTTGTTTCCTCAATAAATTTCACATCATTGACTCGGTGTGGTCTAACCGGTCACGCCATAAGATAATCATGATCCATAAACTTCAGGTTTATGATCGTATATGTATCATGCTTCTTTAGTACAAGATTGTAAATATGAGTGAACATTGTATTATCGTTTCAAACGATTATGTGATTTCACTTTTGTATTTCCAGATTTTGTTCTCATATATGATCAATCTCTTTGCCACATCTCATATATGATCAATCTCTTTGCCACATGTGGTGGTCGATCTCATTACTAGCATGACCAACATTATAATTTCAATAGCCGATCTTATTATTAATATAATCATTGTTACATATTTTCTATTATGTCCATGATCGCAACAATCAGTGCGTATTCACATTCACTTCCGGGAATGATATCAAACCAAACACTTTTCATGGCTTATTCATAATTTTCTCGGACATAGATAAAAAATAACTTTAAACCCTTCATACGTTTTAATGATATGCTACTTCAGGAGCATATTTGAGGTTTGACAAATGAAAAATGATCTTATTCGGTTTTTCCTCATAATTAATCTTCTCTTCATATATCAAGTAATGAGAAGTAATTATATGCCCAAGTCATGCAATTTTTTATTTTATTTTACCCGGTCTAAAACTTACGACCTTTTGTAAATCAATAATGAGGTTTGAGAAGTATGACACTTCGAGTGTCATATCAAAGCATTCTTATACTCTTTCATAAGAGTGATGATCAACCACAACTTTGACTTTATTGTTCAATTCAATACAATCAATATAAATATAACATTAGAAGGTATGCTTTAATAGTATCGTACATGACGTTATTACTTGCCACCATATAGAATGAGTTTAACTAACTTATTAAAATAACATTTTTATCACTTAAATTCAAGCATATAGTTTATGTATCAACGTATCACGGTATAATCAATCAATGCTATATCTTAAATAAAAATTTTTCTAGTCTCTATTCATTCTCTTAGAGAAATATACGAACCAAAACAGTGATAAATAAATAGATCACTGAACATATAGAATAATGAATACTTATTAAACCAAAAGGGAAAAAAACACAATACCTAGTTTATCAGGTATTATATGAACATTATCATCACAAATATTATCTTAGGTATCTAAAATTTAAAAGGTTTTAAAATTAATCATGACAATCCTTCAAAAATATGTTAATTTCTCCTTTCTTTTTTCTTCCTGGTTTAAAAAAAATTACTTCCAAAAGTTTTGCTTTAATATAAGCATTGTTTTTACTCAATTTAAACTAACATCAAGTAATACCAAATATTAATATTATTTCACAATATATAAACACCATATTATCATAATAATCAAAATATACCCTTCACAAATATCCATATTATAAACTCAAAATATACCCTTCACAAATATCCATATTATAAACTATGATGGATACAATTAGTCACATAATACACTTAAATAAATCTTTGAGCCAAAAGATTATTAATCAATAAGAGGAAGTGATGTTTTACAACCAAAAGTGCCCGGAAACCACTGCTTTTTGTTTCATTGATTTACAACCTAAAAAACATTTACTTTATGATATCCCAAAATTAATTGCTGTTATCACTAATAATGAATTCTATAATTGCTTTGGATGATAATAAAACAAACTTTAACTAATCATTCGATTAAAATTTAGATAGATAGGAAATAAATCCCATGAATATTTTTGAATGCAAAATAGTATCAAATCAATATGTTAAATAGCTATATTAAAGTTTATTAAAAAATATCAAAATATTGTAAGCAATAAACCACCTTCTGTATAACTTTACAGGTTTTTAAAAGTAAATCTTAAATTATTTTATTAGAATAATGACACGTGAAATATTACTGTTATACTTATCTAAAACCAATTAGTCAGATTAAAAATTACTAGGGATATTTTAATCAAGCATGTTATGGTTGGATTGATTTTAATGGCATATCCGGACAAAAAACTTTCATTTTACC
>NW_027503462.1:0-32778 GCF_021521415.1 Bidens hawaiensis
TAGACGCGTTGTCCTCCTTTAAAACTGTAATTGCTAACTGTTAAGTGAACATCCGGCGCAACGCCCGACTATGGATCAGGTTGTCAAAGAACTTGAGGACATTTTTGAATTTCAATGGAAATACGAAAATCATGTAAGACAACCTTCTACTTTTTTTACTTTCTTTTATCCTTCAATCATTATTATTTTTATATTTGCTAATTTAATGTCCACTGTGGTAATTGGTATTAAAGGGACTCGCTGCGGATAAATATGAAGGCACATCATCATATCTCCTGAAGGTAAATGAAATATATTTTTCATCGTAATATATAAGTTGATTATCTTTCTGTTCGTTATTTGCTGTTTCTCAAATATAAAATGTGATACGACTTCACATCCTGAAATGAAAAATCACCCTGCCCGCCTGAAATGCAATGTCTGTTAGGTCTGTGAAGGCCTTTGGGCCGCTGGTTTTTTGTTTAACATTTAGAAGACAACTGGGAGTGGCTCGTTTAATTATGGAAGAAGCCTCGTTTTTCTTGATTCCTAAGTCATTTGGCCTAATTGCTCTCTCTCTCTCTCTCTCTCTCTCTCTCTCTATTCTATTTTATTTATAATCTTGTAAAATGTTAATGGGTATTGGATTATTGGGTTTAAATACTTCAATAGGCCAATTACTTCATTTTGTACAAGCTGACGCTTATATCTTAATGCACAATTTTGTAGTTGGAACAACTGAAGATTCCACTAAGTGAAATAAAAGCGGCTACTAATGGGTTTGATGAAGCACACGTTGTAGGTTCTGGTGGGTTTGGCTTAGTGTATAAAGGAGAACTTGATGTTTCAGGTATCCAAAATTCATCATTAACTGAAGGTGAAAGGCCAAAACAAAGAACTAAAACACCTGTAGCTATAAAATGCATCAAAAATAGGCAAGACGAGGCCACTAAGCTAGGATTTTTAACAGAAATTAAATTGCTTACAAGCTGTAAGCACCAAAACGTTATCACTCTTCTTGGCTTATATATGGAAGCTAATGACATAATTCTTGTGTATGAATATGCTTCTAAAGGAAGTCTTAAGTGATTATTTGGGAAGCACTCATAATAATATTAATCTTCCTTGGGGAAAAAGATTAGAAATTTGCCTTGATGTTGCACGAGGAATTAATTACCTTCACACCAGTATGGAGGGCAAACCTAGAATAATACATCGCGATATAAAAAGCGACAACATATTGTTGGATGAGAATCTAAATGCAAAGATTTCTGACTTTGGGCTCTCAAAATTTCACTTTAGAAGTCAACAAGCAACCACTATCCGTACAAAACATATTGTAGGTACAAATTTTTATCTGGATCCAGAGTATCTAACTTCAGGAAAGTATAAAAAGGAATCAGATGTTTATTCCTTTGGAGTGGTTTTATTTGAGATGCTATCTGGGAGGCTGGCCTATGAATCAATTTGCATAGAGGAAAATGAGAAAGGGCTTGCACCCATTGCAAGGCGACGTTTCAATGAGAAAACGCTAAAGGAATTGATAGATCCTAAAATGTTAGATGAAGATGGTGAACATGTCGTTATTTTAAATAGAGGACCCAATGTAGAGTCTTTTGAAGCATTTTCAAGAATTGCATATCAATGTTTGGCGGAAACTCAAGCCAAGCGTCTGACAATGGAAGCAGTCATCAAGGAACTTGAGAATGCTTTGTACTTGCAAGTAAGAACACTTTACAAAAATGTAAACATTTTTTTCATAGTAATTACTATACTCATTCATTAACATTTTAAGGAAATATACGATTTATGATCCCTCTATTTTTACTACAGAAAAAGCACAAACTTTAAATTTCACATGTACAAACAAAAGTAGTACATAAAATATATGAATTTAAGTTAAAACCCCATACCTTTAAAGTTTTAAACAGGTGTTTGTTAATTTTTGGAATTACTGATTTATAACAAGGAGAAAAGTTATGGCATAGTCGTTTATCATTGTAGGAAATAAGTTTGTGTATATTTAGTGGGTTCCTTTTAAGCTAGTTTTTTGAAAAGAAAAAAAAAACAAGTATTGTTAACACAACATGACAGGCTTGTTATCAACAATAATTTTTATGATACAATTTTCAACATATATCTATCCACTTTATCAACAATTTATCACTATGCATATTTACTTTGACCGCCAACTTTAAGTTTTTTTTAATCATATTTGTAACCATTTTCCATTCATTCATAAGTATACACAAACATACAACAGAGATGTTGTAAGAAGGCTAAATATCATGGGGAACCATAAGAACTTATTGTTTTTATCATTTAAATAACATTTATATTGCATTTAATTGTTTTTTTAATTAACAAACAATTAAGGATAACCAGGATCACTTCACCACCAATCCGGTTTTCTTTTAGTACCAAATATGATGGGGAGGTGTTCCCCATCAGTACCACACTCAATTTTTTCCCATCTCTATCCATCCATTAATCCACTCCTACCACCCTCAAAGAATATATATATATATATATATATATATATATATATATATATACATATATATATAAAAGAGTAGTGGTGGATTGAGAAAATGATTTGTTCTTCTTGTTTTATTTCATGTTTTTTTATTTTTAATTTATTGAGGTATCACAAGTTAACTCTATCTAAAAATACTGAAACAATAATCGTATCCCTCAACATATTTGTGGTTACTAGTTGAATGATGTGTATGTGTGAAGGATTACAATAGTAACTTACGGGGTAAAAACGTGAGTATTAAATGCATAAGATTATGTGTTGTCGAGATGTTAGCTAAAAATATCACGTCATTTTTACGTAGACAGTCTTTAACTAACCAACTAAAAAATAAATGTGGTAAAGAGGTTCTAGTTAATCATAAGTTGGACCAAATCTCACTTGTGTCCTTAATATCAGTGACAGGAAGTTGTTCTTTCATACCACATGTTTAGTTCTTTTCATATCTGTATACATAGATTTTATTTTTCTTTAGAAAGTTCAAAAAGTCAACTATTTAGTAACACCTATAGAAATTTCTTGAATTATAATTTTACACGAAGTAAGGATAAATTTCAACTCGAAACCCAGCCCAAATCTCAACCCAAAACCCAACCCAAGCCTCGCACGATTTTTCAAGTTGGGCTTGTTCGGGTTTTTTCAGGTTAGGTTAATTGAGTTTCATGTATCCTAGAAAAGTATATTTATAACTACAATGCTGAAATTAAATAAACATATTCTTATTAGCTCGTAACGTAAAAAACCAAATTAAAAACCAACATAACCCAATAAACCAATTTAAAAAAAAAGAGTATCACAAAGTCCAACCAAAATAATAAAAGAAACCAACATATTCACCTTTAATCTAGCGTGATTTGATCGATTACAGTTGCAATTAGTTATAAATTGTAAACACAAATAACAATAAATAGTCGATCTATAATTGGTGGATTGATGGAATAAGAACAATCGATATGTGGCAGACTTTGATAATCTTAATGGCTAAGACTTAGCTTATATTATACCTAAAATTACATTTGGTTTTAAAACTGAAACTTTATTCGGGATTTTCGAGTTGACCCGAAACCTATAAATTAGACCGAAGAACCAACCCAAATTACTTCATTTTCTGGTCGGATTAATTCGGGTCCGGGTACGAGTTTTCTCATATCGGGTTTCGGTTAAAAGTGACAACCCTAGTCACAGGTGCATGTTTATATACTACAACATTACTTAACCTATATTTTCAACAAACAATGGTGCAGGGGGGAGTCGTGGTATTCTCAAGATTTCGGCTTGGCGATATACGGCTGGCTACTAAGAACTTCTCTGAAACGTGTTGTATCGGGTTGCATGACTATGGCATGGTGTATAAAGCAGAACTTGATGATTTTGACAACAAACTTTTGCTGGCATTTAAAGAGAAAAGTAATGGTGAATGGCCAAAGACATGGCCCAAGACAAGCATCAATGTAGCTATAAAACGCATCTCAGTTAGCACAGATGTAAAACAAAGGTTCTTTTCAGAAATTGAAAGGCGTATTAGTTGCAAACATCCCAACATAGTCGATGTTCTTGGCTTTTGTGATGAAGGTGATGAGATTATCCTTGTTTACGAGAATGCTTCTGACAAAAGCCTAGATTGCTATTTGAGAAATGTTGATAACATGGATAACCTTACATGGACGCAACGTCTACACATGTGCCTTGGTATTGCATATGGACTCAACCACCTTCACACCAAGATAGATAGCCAAGAAAGGCTTATACACGGAAATATAACGAGTGCCAGCATTCTGTTAGGCAAGAACCGGGAGCCGAAGGTTGCTTACTTTGGGATCTCAGAATTCCACTTAGCAAATCAAAAGGCAAGCACTCTCATTAGTACACAAGTCTATAGGGATCCTGAATTTGAAAAAACACATGTAATGAAGAAAGAGTCGGACATTTACTCCTTTGGAGTTATACTATTAGAGATCTTTTGTGGGAGGTTAGCATATGATCCCATTTACATAGAAAGTAATCAAAATGGGCTTCCACACGTTGCACGCGACCACTTCAATGATGGAAAAATAAAGATATTGCTAGATCCTAAGTTAAAGGAAGTAACCGATGACATTTTTACTTCAAACAAAGGACCAAATCAAGATTCTTTGGATACGTTTTTGAAAATTGCCTATCAATGTTTGGAAGAAGCTCAAGCCAAGCGTCCACCAATGGAAAGGGTCATCAAGGAACTTATGAGGGCATTAAACTTTCAAGTAAGTCTATATTTTCGTAAGTATAATATTCTTTTTTTCTTCATATACTTGACCAATCATAAAAAGTATATATTAGGCTTGACCATTATCAATCTAATGGAAATGTGGGATTTATTTTCATGTTAAAATTGGAATACGTTAAGCACAAACTAGCTAGAACCTTAGACGTATCATGAATATTACGTTAAGTAAATTAATTAATAACTCATTACTCACACATTTGAATCTTCAGTCTGTGGATTTATTCAAAAATTGGCCTAGAATAACAAGAAAGGCAATGATATAAGATCAAATATTTAGACAATGTATAAATGTTATCCACCAATAGATTTAGTTTTATTTTGTGAATTTGTTCGATATTTATTGTGCATATCAGATGTAGAAAACTGAGTACATGATCATGACTCATGATTTACTACAGATTTAATTATCAGTATTTTCAATTTTTTTTAAAACTACTTTTGTGTATTATTTTGAATTATCATGTCAATATAACGCATTATGATTCACAGGAAAACCTCATAAAAAGCCTCCAAATTTCAGTTGAAGACATTAAATTGGCTACAGGAAACTTCAGTCAAAAGAATTGCTGTAGAAGTGGGAGATACTGGAAGGCATATGAAGGAAAGCTACCACATGCCACCAATATTGTTGCAAAGCGGTGGGATAGCAAGTTTAATGGTCAATTTCAGACAGAACTTGACATTCTTTTCAAGCTTAAGCACAAGAACATTATCAGTCTTGTAGGCTTCTGTAACAAGATGAATGAAAAGATCATTGTTTACGAGCACATGTCTAAAGGAAGTCTTAATAATTATTTAAAAGATTCTACTCTTAGATGGATTGAACGGCTCAAGATATGCATTGATGTTGCAAGTGCATTGGAGTTCCTTCATGGAGGTGATGTAACAATGAAGAAGGTGGTACATAGGGAAATCAAAAGCAATGTAATTTTACTAAATGATACTTGGGATGCTAAAATTTCTAATTTGGAGTTTTCCTCATTAGATTCATCACACCAGGACATGGAACATATCAGCAATGATGCCTACCTTGACCCGCAGTATGAACAAGGTTTCCTAACTGAAAAATCAGATATATATTCGTTCGGTGTGATTTTATTTGAAATATTGTGCGTAGGATTGGCATGGGCAGAGAGGCATGAAGAGAATAGTCAACCTTTGGGCTCTTTGGCTAAACACTACTGTGAACAAGGAAAACTTGATGAAATAGTGTTTGAGGAAATAAAGGAACAAATTGCGCCACAATCATTAACTACGTTTGCAAATATTGCCCATCGATGCTTACATGTTAAGCGGTATAAGCGGCCAAAGGCAAGCAAGGTGGCAATACAACTTAAGAGAGCATTGGCATTTCAAGTAAGTGTTTTTATTTATGCAAGCGTTTCCTTTGACGTATCTGTCATGAAAATGCAAGTGTTGGCTTCCTTTCAAGTTACTTGTTTTTTTTTTCTTTTGAAAGGCTAATTTTGTTAGAACAAAACAAAAACTACTTATAAGAGGCAAATAGCTTAAACACAAAAAACGAAAACGATAATACATTAAATGAACCCTAACATACAACTATTTAAAGGGGAAAATTCGTAAAGTTGAACATGTACCATTTCTACCGTTCTAGGCTTGATCTTTTGCTCCTTTGTTTAACCCATAAGAATGATGTTGATTTGATTTTATTCGCCATTTTAGATATCATGAAAGGTACATTATTATAAATGAAATTATTTCTTGTTAACCAAATCATCCAACATGAAACCGTCAAAAGAGCTTGAACCGCATGACACAAATCAATATTTTTTATGTTCTTACCCGGATAGTCTAGATTTTCTTCCGGTGAGGCAAAAGTTGGCTCATCTCGATAGTTTTACTCATTCATGAATTATCACCCATAATAAGCGGATCAATTTGCAATGCACAAAAATATGTTGGGAGGTTTTGGTATTATGCCCACAAAACAAACACTTCAAGTCCCTCAAAATAATGCCTCTAGTTGATAACGCCCATTAAGGTGATATTTGTTTTTCTAAAAAAGGTATGCACGTGCGTTTTTGTCTGCACGCAGACCACACGCGGACATTGTCATCTGCAGACTGTTCGTTTTCTCGAAAACGTTTTATAAAAAAAATGTCTACGCGAATTCTTATTGGTGCAGACCTGCTCCATCCACTTCTAAGATTTTCTAAGGTCTGGAGAGGGTTAAACACCACCACCTATCAACATACCAACACACAATGTCCACCACCCACCGTCCGTCACCACCAACCACCCACCGTCTGTCACCACCATCGTCCGTCACCACCCACCGTCCGCCACAGTCTAATACCACCACTACCACTGTCCACCACCACCCACCATTCACCACCATCACCGTCCACCGTCTACCACCATCGTCCATCACCACCACCACTATCGTCCATCACCATCACCATCTAGTACCACTATCACCGTCCAGCACCACCCTCCACCGCCATCACTAATGTCCACTACCACTATCACCATCGAGCACCACCACCACCACGCACTACCACATATCGAACACCACCACTACTTTATTTTAGCAGTGTATATACGTAAAAACAAACAATCTTCTTCTTGCATATTGCAAAGGTTTGGTCCACATCTTCTTCTACAGATGTCTACAGATGTCTGCAGATGTGGTTTGCAGACTGCGGAAATTTTATCTCTGAACAAACAAACAACACCTTAGTTGCTATCTAGTTAAAAACAATCTCAAAACATAAGATAGGAACCCATTTAACCAACCAGTAAAGACCATCACCTGTTGCTCAAAGTTATCAATCTCCCATCGAAAGGATTTTACTAAGAACCCGACGCTTGTGCCATCCGAACTTAACCACACCCAACTCTCCGTTCTTTTAGACACAACAATCAAAGATATGAGAGCCCTTCAGTTTTGCAATTCTAGTTTAAGATGAATCAAATTTGGTATTCTTTCCCACATCCATTTCCACTTAACTTCATTATCGTTCCATCCGTAGCACTCAATGACCAACACGTCCTTTTTGTTTCTCCAAATTGAATAATAAAGGAAAAACATTTTATAATGGGTGATCATCGACCGTTGGTTTCAGCCACTTGCGGTTTCAACCTATCAACACCAAAGTTACTGACGTTATCTTCATCCCGAACACCTCGCATAATTTGCTTCCATACACCACTTATAGAAAACGAATCCCATTTTTGTGTACCTCTGTGAATTGATTTTATTACCTTAATCCAAAGAGAGCCGTTCCCAATTTTAAACTGAGTCACCCATTTGGCCAGTAACGCCATATTCATGGCTTTCCAACCCCCAAAGCTCCTCTTTATTTATCTAAAATGTATATATTCCAAGAACCCAACTTATTTTCTTTCTCTTTCTCTTCCGACCCTCCCCATAAGAAATGTGATGTGGGCCGAAGTATTGAAGATCGGGCTATTATGTATTTGGAGGCCCAAGATCGTGCTATAAAATGTGGCCCACGAAAACGGGCATAACTTGGCCCACGAAGCTTCGTTTCAGGCCTATTACCAGTCAAATCGAAGCTTGAGACGAGGAGCACATTGTGGCAAATCATCTACGGCCCCTGTCCAAAGCCTAAAAACGCCTCCTAAATAAAGTTTTGGGCCTTTTTATGATTTTTCAGCATTTTTTATGTTTTTGTATTTGTGTTTGTGTTTGGCCCATGACCCATTTTAGGCCCATTTCGTATTAGAACACTTATTTATATGTTGGTTATGTAATTCAGAATGACAGACTTGAATTGGCGGTATAATGTAAATAGTAGGAGAAAAGCTTGAACATTCAAAAAAAAAAAAAAGAATGACAGACTTGAATTTCATAATAATTACTTTTTCTCTTCATTTTCCCTGACCTTTGACCTTTGGGTGGGATTTTTAGGGTTTTGGAAGTTTATCACGGGTATACGTTGAATCAACGTGATCGATCTTCATTCTCGTTTTACCGCTGCATCAAAATGTCTCCTCTTACTTTCGAGTTGCTTTAAAACTTTTGTTGGGGCTTTAAATATATAGAAAAAGTAAGTACCCAAGCTGCCTAGTTATCCGGCCTCCAATCGACAAGGCGGGTGCGTTCCATCTAGAAAGTTCTTTTTACCAAATTTATCCAAAATTGGTTGCCAATTAATACTTTTCCCCGTATTGCCCCCATGGGGGCTCCAAGATGTTAGAAATGTTTTTTGCCCAACTTACAATGTAATAACTTTGCTCCGTTCTCTACCACCTAGTAATCCACCTTCATGCCATATAATGTACTCTTCTTAAGATCGACTTTTAAACCGGAGAACATGAAAGTATATCAAAATACAATTTATATTTATAAGATTGGAGAGACACCATTAACCAATGAACACCGCATCATCTCAAAATACAATTTATACTTTAAAGATTGGAGAGTCCATTACTCGGTGTCTAAATAGTACCTTTGAAGATACCTTCTCAGCATGCTGACTTCATAGCTACATTCGATGCTTCCATGACGATGACAAAAAGGAAAATAAAGCATCATCTTGACGGACTCGTCTCCTAATATCAAATTTGGTAGATGGTGAACAATTACTAATACCGAAGAATTGGATGTTTTGAAGGTCCTTTTCATGACCCAGTTTCTCCACTTCTCAAGATTTTCATTCTCATTTGTGCCATGATCATGGAGTCTAAAAACCGCCGTCCAATTGACCGAATCAAATGCTTTATCCAAGTCGATTTTGAAAATCATCATTTATTTGTTTGCCTTCTTACACCATGCAACCACTTCATTGAGAATTAGAGCCCCTTCGGTAATATTTCTTTCAGAAATTGGGTGAAATTGTCAATCAAAAAATAAGTTTTTAGCAATTGGTTTTGAGAAAAATACATTTAGGTTAGAGGTTTTCTGATAGAAAAAAATGAAAAGTAAAATCATTTCGTTGATAATTTTTTCTGTAGATAAGTTAACTAAAATTTAATGAAACAATCATTTTGGGCTGGACATTTATGTTTTTAAATTTTATTCTGCCACTGTTTAACTAATACATAGGAGGACTTTGAAATATGGGAGCCCAAACTACCTAGCGACTACAAAGAACTAATGCGCTTGTCGGAAACCCCTGAAATCTACAAGAAAAAGGATATCTACGATAAGCTCACCGAAGGAATCCTCCTTCCAAAGGAGAAAGTGGTAATTTACTCGATTTGTTTCATTTATATTTGTCTTTGCTATTTAATAAAGCATGTTAAATACGTGAGCATGTTTAGTATTGAGTTTGAAATTAAACAACTTATTGAGTTTTTCTAAAAACCCATTTTGAAAAGATAAGATCTGTGGCTTTTTGAAACAACTTTTTAACTATTCTAAAAAACTAAAATAAAAAAGACTTTTATGTTTGACAATCATTTTTTTAACTTATTGACTTTTTGAAAAGACAAACAAGTCAATAAGTTATTTTCAAACTCAATCCTAAATATGCTCATATATTATTTAGGGCGGTTCATGTATCTCCTTTCATTCAACTGTTCCATGTGATTTTTTTCTTAATTTGAAAATTAATCCTCAAATATAGAGCTCTGGTATTCTTAAAATAACATAATATCCTTTTAAGAGAATTCAGACTTATTTGTTTTGTTCTGTTTTGTGTATTAGTGGTTTATACTAAGTGATAATGGAGAAATAAAAAAATTGATATCAGCGACAGCAGCAAAGTTTTCTTATAAAAACCATGAATCACACAAGTGCAGATCTATTCATATATCAAGGTTTCTCTCTCTCTCTCTCTCACACACACACACACTTTAAATTTTTGTAGCAAAAACTAATTTTTATCTTCAACTATATTAATTGATATATAGGGGGTGTTTGTTTTTTCTTCAAACATCTTCAAGGGAGCTAATGTCTGCAGGCGCGCAGACATTACCCTTGAAGACTGTTTGTTTTTTTTCTTAAAACAGATCTGAAGTTATCTTCTTTCATCTTAAAAGAAAAGCAA
Source organism: Bidens hawaiensis (assembly GCF_021521415.1). Taxonomy (NCBI): domain Eukaryota; kingdom Viridiplantae; phylum Streptophyta; class Magnoliopsida; order Asterales; family Asteraceae; genus Bidens; species Bidens hawaiensis. Next base: position 10,757 of record NW_027503462.1, read on the forward strand.
GGAAATCTTGCTTAAAACATCTTCACAAAAAAACCCTACTCTTCTCCCTTTGCAGCCACCCTCTCATCCACTGCTCCTACCACCGTCCGCCAACACCACCACCCACCGTACGCCGCCACCACCACCCCCGTACCCCGCCGCCACCGTCCACCACCATCCACCGCCACCACCACCGTCCACCACCCACCATCCATCACCACCACCGTCCACCACCCACCATCCATCACCACCACCGTCCGCCACCACCACCACCATCCATCACCGCCACCACCACCATCCATCACCCACCACCACCACCATCCATCACCGCCACCACCACCACCATCCATCACCGCCACCACCACCGTCCACCACCCACCATCCATCACCACCACCGTCCACCACCCACCATCCATCACCACCACCGTCCGCCACCACCACCACCATCCATCACCACCACCGTCCACCACCCACCATCCATCACCACCACCATCCATCACCACCACCACCATCCATCACCGCCACCACCACCATCCATCACCCACCACCACCACCATCCATCACCACCACCGTCCACCACCAACCAAAACCATCCATCACCACCACCCATTGTCCACCACCACCATCCACCGCCACTACCCACCGTCCGCCGCCACTACCACCATCCACCACCACCACCTTCCACCACCCACCAAAACCAAATCGGCATGGCAAGCAAAGACTAAAAACTAGATGTAACTTGAATAAATGACTTCTATCTTGTGAGATAAGTTTGACAGTTATGCAGACAGTATCAGCTTATAAAAACAAACAGTCTTATATTTTCAGCTTGCAGATCTTCAGACCACATCTTCAGTTGCAGACATGAAAACAGATGAAATCAGCTTGCAGACAGTTTATGTCTGCAAAAACAAACAGCACCATAATCGAAGTAGACACCCTTTAAACTGATCAATTTTCTAGAATTCAGTCAAGCAACTAAAAAAACTAAGCTAGCATTAGGGGGGTTGGGTGGTCCAATTTCCATCACTCACCACACCCAATGGTGGTGTGCCACCTCACTCCACCACATTCCATCACTAGTGATGGAATTTAGTTGGGGTGGTGATAATGTGATGAGTTTATATATATATATATATATATATATAGGTTTTTATGTGTGTGTGATGGGTTTTGTGTGGGGATTCGTGTGCGTGATGGCCATCACGTAAACCCTCTCATCACGCGTGATGAGAGTGGTGGTGGCGGTGTTTGTGATGCCATCACTCGTGATGGATGCCCATCACGGACCACCCCTAGTCCCCTTATGTGGATTTTTGAAGTAAATTCTAGAGTGTGTTGAGCTTTAATATAGAAACGAAAAAACTAATCAAATATATTATTATCTACTTAAATACATTAAAAGAGGAAGTACAATATTTTTGACTGAACATATAGTAAACGCAAATAATGAATACTGTCATTCTTAGATTGTAACATTTAGGTAAATTGTATAGCTAGTTATAAGTTAAAAGCAATTTTGTACTATTAGATTTATCAATAACTATATGTTTAAATGTTTTAAACTGATCGTTCATAACATGTACAGGTTTATGTTGGATATTTCAAATTTAAAGATCCAAGTTACGATAGACAACCAATTTTTATCTCCAGATGTAATATACGGGGTTTATTTGGTCTTCAAGTTTTCTGGTCCAAGTATAATTTCACCTAAACAATGTATGTACACGAACCTAAAGTACAAGATCGCCACCGAAACTTTACATTCATATTTTGCAACACGGAGAGATGAGGAGTGGATGATGATTGAATTGTACCGTTTCTTAAATCATAACGAAGATGTTTCTTTCACGTTTCTACTAGAGAGCTTTTCAAGATACTATTGCGCAACTGGTGCCATCTTTGTTGAAGGCATTGAGTTTCAAGCCATTAAAAAGGCAAGTGTGAAAAATACTCATTTGATCTTCTTCTATATTATAATGTTATTAGTTTCTATGCATGTTCAGGCCATTGCTGCATGCTCATAATATTGTGTTACAATTTGAACATACAGGTGGCACATGAAGATAACAAGAATCTAAAGGAAACCCAACGAGTTCAAAAATCAAAACCTAACTTGAAGGACTTGAAGCAAGAACATATAGTAATTAGCAATGAAAAGGTTTTTTTCCCCCTTCTTATTTCTGTATAATAAATGCTATTTTTTTTGAAGAGTAAACTATTACTTGTGACCATGGTACTAAATTCTCACAATCATTTGTCAAACAGATGTTTCTAAGGGAATTGAATGGAGAGAAACATCTTATGCTTTCTGCAACGAGTGTTTTGTACAACTCTGAAAAATGGAAACCTTTTCTTTCTAAATCCTCAGCTGACTCAAGGTCTGCTATTTGATTAAGTTTTGTGAATTGAGTTATAATGTCCTTTAATAAAGTATAAATGTTGCATTCTTTAATTAAGTACTTTGTCTTCAAGAAGTATGTAATCAATATCATTCATGCGGATTTAAAAATGTGATGGAGCTTCTACCGCAACAAGTATTTAGAATCAAGTACAAGATTGAAACTGATCAAAGGTTGTCACCATTCACAGAATACACATGTTACCTTGTGTTCAAGCTTTCAGAAAAATGTCAAGGGTTGCATTGTCCTATCAAAGTACGAGATCTACTCTATCGTAGAAATAAAGAGAACCAAATTGTTTATTTTAGATCTCCAACCCATGTGAATCATCATGATGCCTTTTGGGTTCCAAAGAGGCGAGAAGATGGATGGATGGAGGTTAGGATCTGGAAGTTCAAGTCAAGGTATTATAATGATCAAAAGAATGTTATTCCTATGAATTTGAAACTGGTGACCTATGAGAGAACTATGTCAGGGCTTATTATATGTGGCTTGTGAAGAAGCGTGGATCGACTTACTAGTATACGATCAACGTTCCTCGGGTATGAGTGTGCTATATCACCGATGGTTTTCCGGAATATGAGTTCTTCCACCTACAAAATGAACAGCACCGTAAACTTACCCCTCAGAAAGGGACAGAAGGGTCCTCTTTGGGGTAACCCTCCGGTGTGAGAATAAGATATTGTAGGAGAAGATAATAAGAATGTGAAAGTGAGAAAGGACTTAGAATATATTTTCTTGTTTACCTCCCACTGTGGAGGTGGTGTGGTATTTATAGTATTAGGGTTTCCAATGATTGGGCTCAGACCCAATTAGGGCCTTTTTGGCCTCCTCCTATTGCTTCGCGCCACGTGTACTTAGGACACCTGGTGCTTTTTTATTGATTATTCTCTGACCAAGGTATTTCACCTGACCCATGTGCCATCACGTGGTAGCACATGGGCTTTGCTGAGTTGTCCATCCTTCATTGGCAGCTGTCAACATCAGCATATTCTTTATTCCTTAAAAGATACCTTCTGGAAGGTTGTCTGATGAGCACAATCATGGTTGTCCTTATCCTGATTTGGATAAGGATGTGGTTGATTGTGTGCATGTGTGATATGCGCCTATCCTGGGGATGCGCGATGTCTTCTCTTTATTCTCACGCGCAGATGTTTCATGCGCAGATGTGATATGCGTGAGCATGTGATGCGCAAGCATATGTAATATGCGTGAGCATGTGATATGTGCCACGCGCAGATGTGATATGCGTGAGCATATGTGATGCGTGAGCATATGCGATGCGTGGGCATATGTGATGCGTGAGCATATGTGATATGCGTGAGCATATGTGATATGCGCCACGCGCATAGGTTTTGGCTTTGTGTCTTCATGACATCCTGATTTCAAGCCTCTTGTCTATATCTTGTGGGTTGACCCGCCTTGCTCGATGTTAAGGCGGGTGCATACCTCTTCAAGCCCCCCAGTCTAATGTGTGTCTTGTCTCGCGCGAGCAAGGTAAGATAGATATTAGACTTAATAGTTTGCTCTTTTAATAGGGTTTGTCTTTTCTTTTTCATTTCTCATATGTGCGTTGCGCGAAATTCTATCTCTTTGGTTAAAACGAATCGTCAATACACGTGGTTGGTTGGTGCTGACATGCATCAGAGGTGGAGGCGTTGTGTGTCAGACCTTTCGTGTGCTCGAGGTGCTACAGTTGCCTTTCACGTCTCCTCATACAGTGTCAGGAACACGTGTCGCGCTTATGTTGGCCTACGCTTGCGAGTGGGGGCGCGTGAGCGTAGATCTGATTATTACTTTTTTTTTTCTTTCTCCTGGGCCTATAAAACCAAACCCTTTGAACGGTTTTATCTTCATCTCCATTGTCATTTTCAGAGCTTTTGCTTCTTCGATTCCGATTAAGAGCATTTATCTTTGCTTCCGGATTTCCGTCCTCACAGTGACCATATTGTTCGATTTGCAATTGTATGTCTGATAGCCCAGACACCACAATTTCCCCTAGTAAACGCCGTGTAAAATCTGTGGTTATGTCTACTTTAAAGAAGACCGGCAAGGGTACTAGGGTTGCCGAGGCCTCGTCGGAGGAAGGAGGGAAGAACAAAACGGTGAAGAGATGGGATGAGATTCCCTGCAAATTGAAACAACCTGATCTTGATAGTCTCATTACTTCTCAGGGTTTTCTCCCTGAGTATGGTTGTCTGCTTCCGGCAGCCGGGCAGACGGCGGCGGATCCTCCTGCCGGCTATATCTCTCTATATTTTCATTTTTTTACTCACTGTAACCTTCGTCTTCCGATGACAAGGTTTATAGGTGCGCTCCTTCAGTTTTATGGGATTCACATATCCCAAGTTCATCCTTGTGGATTGGTGCGCATGACTCATTTTGAGTTCATGTGCAAAGCTCAGCGCGAGGAGCCCACCCCTCGGCGCTTTCAATATTTTTATAAGCCAAAGATTCAAGATTCTTGGTTCTCATTCATACCGCGCAGTCAGAAGGTTAAGTGCTGCACTGTTTCTTTTAAAAGCCTTCATGACTGGGCTGAAAAATTCTTTTTCATCAAGGCTGGTGTTATCCCAATTCGCATGACTATGCGCGCGATCACTTCTGCGCCCGCGGATGACAATGTTCTTAAGAACCCAACGGGCGCATGGGTTAACAAGTTATCTGCTGAACCATCCCCCGCCAGGAAAATTTGCGAGGAAGCGTTGGAGGGGGTTGGCATGAGCAAGAGGTGGACTGACAGCGCGACTGAGCCTGTCATCCATGTTGATGGCCTAGGTGGGTTGTTTGTTCATTGCATTAATTCTGCGCGAGTATAATTCACTTAGCTGATATCACTTGTCTTGTTTTATGCAGTAAGCAAGGAATACATCCACGCCGCCTATGACGAGCATATGGAGGGTGGCTCTGTCGCGCTGAGCGCTGGGGAAGTTGCTTTCCCTGATCGCTTCGATGATATGTTCATCCCTGTCGATTTAGAATTTTGTTTTGACAGCGATGCGCCTGGTGAGCCTTTGTATTTGTGCTTAGGCCCTTAGAATACCTGCGTTTTGTTTTACCATTTCTGTTGCGCGTATTGTAGATGCGCTCGAGAATTATGAGTTGGAGCTTGTGGAAGAGGAAGTGGAGGAGGAAGAAGCTGAAGCGCCGCAACTCAAGCGCAAGGCTAAAGGCAAGACTGGCGCAGGGGCCAGTAAAAAACAGAAAAAAGATGATGCCTCTGTTGCCCAGCATCCTCCTCCTACTAAAGCGAAGGGACTTGAGAAAACCAAGGGTTTTACATCCAAGTTTTCCTCGTCTTCTTTGCCTCGAGGTGTGGGAAATCCCCCAGTCCACACGAGGTATGGTGCTGCCACCTCATCTCTTCGCGCGGCGGACAAGGGAAGCGGGGCTGCGCCTGCTGTTCCGTCTTCTCCAACAGGTAATACTTTGTTTATATTTTCTGATTTTATGAGCGTGATTCCGATAGAGTTATTAATGAAGCTTTGTTCACTCAAATGTTTGTAGAGCCGGCAACGTTGGTGGCTCAACCTCAGGCGCAGCAAGGTGCCGAGGCTATGCCAAAAGTTGTTTTGAAGTTCCCTGTTTTGCCCTCGAAAAGGGGGAAAATGGACTTCATGGCGATGCTTAATTCGTGGACTGCGGTGCGCCAAGGTATTTATTGCGCTTTTATCGTCTGATTTTTCTTTAGTTCAAGTCATGAATCATTTCTCCTTGTTGGTTTTTTAACAGGAATTATAGCTGGCACACAAGCTGCTGGTGGCACTGCTGGCGCTGGCGCCGTTAGTTCTGCTCCTGCTCCAACAAGTACTGAATCTCCTCTCATTGGGATCACTAAGGAGCAGGAGACCATATTACGCGCTGATCTAACGGCGTCAAGACCTCCCTCACCTCCTCCTGCGCGCAGCCCTCCTCGCGAGCCTATTTTTGATTTTTCTAAGTCGCAGGAGAAGAGACCTGTTGTAGAGGATGATGAGGAGGTTAATTCTGAAGGTTCTGATGGTGGCCGCGCAAGCCCTATAGCGCCACAAGATTTCGTGGCGCAACCTTCTTCTCGTGGGGCAGGCAGGAGCTCATCAGCTGGCGCTAATCTTTCCGCCGATTCTCCTCAGGTATAAGTTTGTTTTGCTCCGCTGTGCAGACTTCCAAATTAGTGTTTAAATAACTAAAACGTTTCTTTGCGTTGCTTTGTGCTTGCAGGAAGCCGATCACATATACCGCCCGAGCTGGAATATTACTGAAGATAGCTCATTTCAATCCATGGGCGTATGTGAAGACTTCTGGGTCTGCGTTCTTTGCTGCCTCCCAAAAGCTTTGCAATGATTATATAAAAGTGCGTGATGCCCTTGTGGAGGCCAAGCGAGAGGCTAAGGTTTCTGCTTGGAATCTTTCTGATGCCCGAGAGAGGGCTGAGAAACTCCAAGCAGAACTTAGCGAGAACCGGGCAAGTGCCAACGCTGCTTTTGTGAAGCGCTGGCATGAGCTGCAAGCTGCGCGGGAGAAGCTGCAGGCGGCAGAGGCAGACGCGGCCAAGTACGCGCGTCGAGCGCGTGACTTGGAGTTGGAAGCAGAGGCGCGTGACCAAACTATCGCGCAGGCTAATACTGACAAATCCTTATTGGAGAGTGAGGTTGCGCGCCTGAATAAAGAGCTCGATGCTGTGCGAGCGGAAAAGAATGAAGCCTTGGCCGCAGCAGCGTCTGACAAAGAAGAGCTAAAACAAGCCAAGGAAACTGTTGAGTTGTTAAACTCTCAGATTCCTGCTCTTGAGATGTCTGTTTCTTCCCTTGCGCAGGACCGTCAATGGCTAATTTCACAGGGTGTGACTCGTTGCGCTTATGCGATGAAATACTCAGACGAGTTTCAGACCCTTGTGATGGATTGTAATGCAGCGTCGCGCTTGGTGGGTCGAGCTGAAGGGTTTAAGGATGGCTATGAATATGGCATGATAAAGAAGAATCCATCCGACTATCCTTATCAGCTCGACGTTGTCTGCGCTGACATGGCTGAGGTGGGGGAGAAGTACCTGAATATTCCAATTCCCATCCTTGAGCAGGTATTTTAACCTTAATGAGTTTACTTGACTTATTTTCATAATCTTTTGTACTCATACTTTTCCTTGTGACTTTGCAGATAGCCGCGCTTGCTGACCAGCCGATCTTGGCGCTTTAAAGAAATTACTTGATGAATGTGAAGGGACTGGTGGCAATGATGATGACGCGGGCAACGCTACCTCTGCTAGCGGCTCTGGCGTGGCCAAAGGACCTACTCCTGACGCTATCATAATAGAAGACGACTATATTCAAGACGAACAGCTTGATTATGGTAAGTTTGGAGATGAGGAGCGGGCTGCGCCAGATGCTGAGGGAGGAAGTAATGATGAGGACGATGAAGAGGCTGATATTAATATAGAGACTTGAGAAGCCCTTCTTGTTCTTTTTTTTTTTTTTTTTTTGTAGTTTTTACCTCATCATTTGTAAATTTGTAAACTTCTATGTTTGGAATGAAATTTTGTTTTTCCCTTATTCGCATCTTGCGCATTCCCAATTCATCTCTTTATATTGCATGTTTGTGCTCGTTGAATATAAGGTATGCTTACACATTGAAACTTGAACAAGGCTGTAAAGAAATTATTTTATTTAATCCTTAACGGTTGTCATATTTCAAGTTATTTTGCAATATTCTGAATATGCTGACATGTGCCTTGGCATTTCATTATTTCTCTTTTGCGCGACGTTATCGCACATTCATTATGGGGAATTATGAGTTTTTTAGCCTTTACGTGTCAGTATGTGTTACTCTGATATCCATTATAATCCCATGCGCGACCTCGACCTGAGACCTTAACAACTATGCTTTGGCATGTGTTTTGCCTTAGCTGTGCTTAGGTATTTTTATGGTCCAGCTGCGCAATACGTAGGATGGATGCTATGAGTAATTTGAGCTAAGGCTCATATTATTGGGCTAAGGCCCTGAGCTAAGGCTCATATTATTGGGCTAAGGCCCTGACGTTTTAGAGTTAAAACTCGTTAACGCGTTTGAGCTTGAAGCTCGCGCATGTATGTTTTACTTCGTTTTATTTTTAGTTTGATGTCAATACAATGTTGTCATATTGTTCAAAATTAATAAAGGGAAGTGTGAAACATGTATGCAAAAGGTAAGAGAACGCATATTAAGAGAAAATAGCGCGTATCATTATTCATAATGGCTTAAAAAGCCTTGATTACAAACTTGACAACTTTTACATGAAACATTTTCTAAGCTGTGATGCGTTCCATGTGCGCGGGATCTTCTTTCCATTCAAATCTTTTAAAGCGTATGCGCCTTTTCCCAATTCTTCCGAGACTTAATAAGGTCCCTCCCAGTTGGGAGACATCTTTCCCGGGGGTATTGCGCGACTAGCTTCATTGTTCCGAAGGACAAAATCATTCTTCTTGAAGTGGCATTCTTTCACGCGCTGATTGTAATATTTTTCTAGTTTTTTCTTGTATTTGGCTTCACTGATGATAGCCGCCTCTCTGCGCCCTTCAAGTAAGTTGAGATCCAACCTCCTTTCTTGCTCGTTATCTGTCTTACACATCATGAGCACTCTATAGGACGGGCATCCAATCTCTGCTGGAATCATAGCCTCCGTTCCATAGGTTAGGCTGAACGGGGACTCGCCATTGCTGGTTTTGCTTAATGTCCTGTGCGCCCACAGGACATTAGGTAACTCTTCGACCCATGCATGGGATTCTCCCTCCAACCTTTTCTTTAGCCCATTCAGCAAGCTTTGGTTCGCGCGCTCCACTTGGCCATTCCCTTGAGGGTGGTATACTGAAGTGAAGACCTGGTTGATGCGCAATTCCTTGAGCCAACTGGATATCTTCCTGTCAGTGAATTGTTTGCCATTGTCGCTCACAATTTCCATGGGCAGGCCAAAACGACATACAATGTGGCTCCAAATAAATTGCTTCATTGCCTCGGCTGTGATTTTTGCTAGTGGCTTGGCTTCAACCCATTTTGTGAAATAGTCTACTGCCACTACCAAAAACTTTACTTGCCCCGGCGCTTGTGGTAAGGGACCCACAATATCGATTGCCCACTTGTGGAAAGGCCATGCAGAGGTCACCGGAATCAAGTTGTTCTTTGGCCGCATGGTGTTTGGCGCATAGCTCTGACATGCTTTGCATTTTTGGATCTCTTTTAACGCGTCCAAGTACATGCCTGGCCAATAGTAACCTCCGTTCATTGCCTTGGCAACCACCATGCGCGGGCCAGCGTGTATTCCACAGATTCCTTCGTGTATCTCTCTGATCACATAGCTTGCTTCCTCAGCGTCTAAGCATTTCATGAGCGGTCCAAGATAAGAGCGTCGATATAACGTACCATCAAGCAGTTCGTAGTTCTGCGACTTGTGTCTTATCTTCCTCGCCTGTGCGCGATCGTCCGGTACCTTTCCTTCCTTCAAGAATTCCATTATTGGAGTTATCCATGATGAGGGTGTTGTATGAATTACAAGGACAGACGTCGCTCCCACTGACGGGTTGCTCATTACTTCAACCCTGACATCTTTGCCAAAATGATCGAAGCTGGTTGATGCCATCTTGCTTAGCGCGTCGGCAGACTTATTTTCACAGCGCGGAATGTGTATGATTCTGAAAGAGTCAAATTGTTCAGTGAGTTTCTTCGCCTGCTCTAGATACAGAGGCATGGTGCTCTCCTTGGCATCATAAAGGCCATTGACCTGCGCTGCTACCAGGTATGAATCTACATGAGCCTCTAGCTTTTTGACTCCGAACTTGTGCGCGATGCGCAAACCAGCCAGCAAGGCTTCATACTCAGCTTCATTGTTGGTGCTCTTGAAGTCCAACCTGATTGCGTAGGTATACTCATGATTTTCTGGATCTACCAGTTTGAGGCCTGCGCCGGACCCTTCGTTGTTTGAAGCCCCGTCAGTGAATAATCTCCAAACGTTTTCTTCATTATTGGCTTGCGGAGGGTCTAATTCGCGCTGAGCCTCTTCAACTTTTCCTTCAGGGATTTCTGCGATGAAATCAGCTAAGACTTGTCCCTTGATTGCTGGACGAGGCTTATAGGTGATCGTGTGCTCCCCTAATTCCAGCGCCCATTTTGTCAGCCTTCCTGAGAGCGCGGGACGCCGCAAGACTTGCTGGATGTTGTAACCAGTTAGGACTTCAATAGGATGACCATTGAAATATCTGTGAAGCTTGCGCGATGCATGCGTTAGTGATAAAACTAACTTTTCTATGATGGTGTAGCGCGTCTCAGGATCTGTCAACACCCGACTTACATAATAAATTGGTGTTTGGATTCCTTTGCGATCCACCAATAATACTGCGCCAATGGCGCGCTCTCCTGCTGACAGGTACAACGTTAAAGTTTCACCAGGAAGTGGAGCTGTGAGCGCAGGCGGATTTATCAGACATTCTTTTATCTCATTGAAAGCTTGCTCGGCCTCAGGCGTCCACTTGAATTGGCTTTTCTTTAAGCAATTTCTCAGTGTGTTAACGAATGGCTAGATTTGCTTGCATGGTTTGCTAGGAACCTGTTAATTGATACCAATCTACCATTCAACTTTTGAACTTCCTTCATGGTGGATGGTGAGGGCATGTCAAGGATAGCCTCCACCTTCTCTGGGTTCACCTTGAAACCATCCTTGGTGACCATTACACCGAGAAATTTCCCTTCTTCTACGCCGAATGTGCATTTGCTCGGGTTGAGCTTCATGTTTACTTCCTTTAGGCGCCAAAGGGTTTCTTCGATGTCTTTGAGCATTTGTTTTTCCTCCCTGCTTTTAATCACCAAATCATCCACGTAGACTTCTAAGTTTCTTCCAATTTGCTCGTTGAAAACCGCATCCATGAGTCTTTGGTAAGTGGCTCCTGCATTCTTCAAACCATAAGGGCATTTTTGTGTAACAGAAAACACCCTTGTCAGTTCTAAAAGCAGTCTTGTCCTCATCTTGTGGTGCCATTTGAATTTGGTGATAGCCCTTATAGGCATCCAGGAAACATTTGAGCTTAAATGGCGCCACAGAGTCCACCTTCGTGTCAATGTTTGGGAGGGGGTAACAATCTTTTGGACACGCTTTGTTGAGGTCCTTGAAATCAATGCACATTCTCCATGACCCATTGCTCTTCTTTACCATCACAGGATTGGCTACCCATGTTTGGTATCGTATTGGGCGGATGATATTCGCGCGCAGTAGATCCTCTACTTGCTCATTCATGGCCTTTGCCTTTTCATCTCCCATGACTCTTTTCTTTTGAGCAATTGGCTCTACAAACTTGAATGTGTTGAGAGAGTGCTGCGCTAGGTCTCGCGGAACCCCAGTCATATCAGAGTGTTGCCACGCGAAGACTGACATATACGTTGTGAGCAATCTTTTCATTCTCACTCTTGTGTCATCTGACATCGTAGCTCCGATTGTGATTGTTTATTCTGGGAATTTTGGGTTGAGAATCCATTTCTCTGGCGCGTTGTTTGCCACTGGCAGCTTCATTCTCCCTTCTCGAGGTATACTTGTTACTGCGCATAAATGATCTCGATACACAAATGTTACTCCTGTTGGTGTTGGGAACCCCAACGCGCCGTGCGCTGGTGACGGTATGGCATTGAATTGGGCAATCGTTCCTCTACCCAAGATCATATTATGGCATGAAGTGGTGGGCAAGACCAAGAAGTTGACAATTTCAGCTCGCTTGTGCTTTTCATCCCCCATGGTCAGTTTGAATTGTATCTGACCTAGGGGGTGAATAATTTCGTTTGAGACACCCGATATTGGTGCATTCACAACTTCGAGCCTTGCTTGGTCTGCTGGATCCAACTTCCTGAAACATTGCTCATACATGATGTCTGATTCACTGCCGGTGTCCACCAGGACTTTTGACACCTCATAATGAGCGATGTGTGCAGTGATTACTAGGGGACTGCTGATAGACTGGTCTCCTCTGATTCTTGGAAAGATTACTTGTTGCTCGCGCCAATCCCCTTGGATTTGCGCGCTTCTCTTCCTCGATCTTTGCCCCTGCCTTCCTCCTTCAGCTACACAGATTCTTTTGAATTTTTTACTGGCTGAGGCACCGTCTGGTTGTTCATTCTCTGGTCTTGGGTTTTTCACCAGGTGAGCCAACTTGCCTGATTTCACATCTCTTTCAATCGCATCCTTCAAATGGTGGCATGCATCGGTGTTGTGCCCTGTAGACTTGTGAAACTCACAATACTTGCCACTGTTTGGTGGTCCCTTATGGAGTAATGGCCTGGGGCTTTTAAACTGGACATTCTCTGTGCTTAACACTTGCGAATGCGTTTTGGTGAGGGGAGTCCATATTCTTGGTAGAGATCTGTTAGGCTCTCTGCCGCCTTCCCTCTTGTCACCTTCTTCGCGATTAAGAATGTCTTTTTGGGGCTGGGGTGAACTTTGTTGCGCTTGCTTTTCTGCGGGAGAATAACTGGTTTGTTGCAACCTGGACCATACGGAGTTTTGTTTGCCCTTCCTTTCATTGTTGCGTGGTGCTTCTGTTTGATGCCCTCTATCTCTTGCTCTGTCTTGGGCAATTTGTTTTTCATTTCGCGCGAAGACTCGCGATGCTTCCATAAGCTTAGCCCAAGTGGTTGGCATGCCATCTCTGCTCACGAGAGCTCTGCGGAGTTGATCACTGCGCGCACCTTGTATAAAGGCCACGCGCAAGAGTTGTTCAGTGATACCTCCAATTGCAAGAGATTCGTGATTGAAACGAGTTATGTAGTCTTCAATGGTTTCATCATTCCTGCGCACGCAGTGCATGATGTCATCGGGGTCGCGCGTGTGTCTGCGCTGCTGTACAAAGTGAGCCTGGAACTTTTCCAATTGCTCTTCGAACCCATCGATTTGTCCTGTCGGCAAGCTTTCGAACCAGACACGCGCTGCGCCCGTGAGGCAGCGAGCATACATGTGGCACCATGTTGGCATCGTCCAGCTTTCTAGGTTTCCAGTGTTGTAAAAACCTTGTAAGAAATCATCTGGATCTGTTGTACCATCGTACTTGCCTAGACCACTTGGCATCTTGGTTTTGTGTTGAATGGGAGCCTTCGCAATGCGCTCAGTGAATTTTGAATGTTTCACCAAGATGGCTGGCCTATATGGTGTGGTTACGTCCACTTGCCCTTTTGCTTGTGGGTTGTACGGTGTGTATAGATCCATATCAACTTTGGCTCCAGGCGCTATGTTCATGTGCGCGCGAAGCTGTGAACCTCCTGCATGAGTATCTCGCGTTTTCCTCATGCTGTGCACCTCTTCCTCATCACTAATGTAAGCGTGTTCGGTGTGAACAGAGTGACCATCTTCCGGCGCGCGCGCCCTTTTTGTTGTTCCCTGAATGGTTTGTTTATCAAATGCGAGCCTTGGTGTTAAGTCGGCTAACTTTTTGTGTTTGACCAGCTCATTGTATTTGTCCATTAAACGTCGTTGTTCGTTTATGAGCCATTCTTTAGGGTCATTGGTTTCAACTTCCGAACCCATTGGTCCTTTTTGTTTTGCACCAGTCAGATTTTGGAACGTGAGATCGTCTGGAGGAGTTTCAGTCTGGCTATGAGGTGTTGTGATGAAGGGATGGTTACTGGTGGTGCGCGCAGTATCACGCGGCGCCCTCAGAAACTGATGTCCCTCATTAACATCCTCAAGCTCATTATCCTCCAGAACTTGATCGCTGTTTCGAACACCGGAAACCATGGTGAAGATTTTCAGAGAAAATTGGTGAAATAGTGGTTTTGTTGCCGTTGTAACAGGTGATGGCGCCAATGAAGAAGCGTGGATCGACTTACTAGTATACAATCAACGTTCCTCGGGTATGAGTGTGCTATATCACCGATGGTTTTCTGGAATATGAGTTCTTCCACCTACAAAATGAACAGCACCGTAAACTTACCCCTCAGAAAGGGACAGAAGGGTCCTCTTTGGGGTAACCCTCCGGTGTGAGAATAAGATATTGTAGGAGAAGATAATAAGAATGTGAAAGTGAGTAAGGACTTAGAATATATTTTCTTGCTTACCTCCCACTGTGGAGGTGGTGTGGTATTTATAGTATTAGGGTTTCCAATGATTGGGCTCAGACCCAATTAGGGTCTTTTTGGCCTCCTCCTATTGCTTCGCGCCACGTGTACTTAGGACACCTGGTGCTTTTTTATTGATTATTCTCTGACCAAGGTATTTCACCTGACCCATGTGCCATCACGTGGTAGCACATGGGCTTTGCTGAGTTGTCCATCCTTCATTGGCAGCTGTCAACATCAGCATATTCTTTATTCCTTAAAAGATACATTCTGGAAGGTTGTCTGATGAGCACAATCATGGTTGTCCTTATCCTGATTTGGATAAGGATGTGGTTGATTGTGTGCATGTGTGTTATGCGCCTATCCTGGGGATGCGCGAGGTCTTCTCTTTATTCTCACGCGCAGATGTTTCATGCGCAGATGTGATATGCGTGAGCATGTGATGCGCAAGCATATGTAATATGCGTGAGCATGTGATATGCGCCACGCGCAGATGTGATATGCGTGAGCATATGTGATGCGTGAGCATATGCGATGCGTGAGCATATGCGATGCGTGAGCATATGCGATGCGTGAGCATATGTGATATGCGTGAGCATATGTGATATGCGCCACGCGCATAGGTTTTGGCTTTGTGTCTTCATGACATCCTGATTTCAAGCCTCTTGTCTATATCTTGTGGGTTGACCCGCCCCGCTCGATGTTAAGGCGGGTGCATACCTCTTCAGCTTGGAGTTTCGACCAACATAGAGTACGTATCAAACTAATATGTTGGGTTTGTGTTGTTCTATCACGGTGTTCAATACTCGAATGCATAACAAAATTCTAACTGAATCAAGATTTGAATGTTTTGAGACTCAAGAACCAAATTCAATATAATGTTTATATATATGTTTTTGTGTTTATATATGACTGCTTTAAGAACCCGTGTACTACATGGGTGTTAGGAACAATGTGGCATGTGGAAGCGAATCAACATACAAACGAACACAAACGATATAAACACACGGTACAAAAAAAATAATAACAACACTATCACACCCTAAGTCCTAGGCGTGTGACCAATAGTTGATACATGTTTTGTAAATATATGAGAGTTGTAGGTTATTTTAGCAGAAGACTTTGTTTATAATAATATATTTACTTATTTCGAAATTGCTCGGATAATAAATACCTGAGTGTTTGATTTACAAATCCTATTTAATATGTTTACAATATTTCAGTAATTAAAAACTGATTCATCTTCATATAGCGAGCATCTAACTCCATGAGTGACTCTGAATCCTTGCTACTTATGCTAAACATGATTTCCTAAAATATGAGAAAAATACGTTAGCAATATACTGATGAATCGTTGACTCTAAAAACATGTAACAAATCTTTAATTGGCAATATTTTTCTTGAAAAAACTCAAGAGGAACGTCTTTTATTCCTAGTATTCGTACCACTTGCCATACACACACAATTCAAAGGTTCTCTGGGAACTTATGTCTATTAGAGAACTGGTTATGACTGTTTGTTCAGTTATGTTTGAATCCAGACACATGTGTACTCCATCTAAGTTGCTTTTATTTTCTATCATGTATGTGAGAGATCACGTAATATCTTATCAACATTTGACTAAATTTTTAAGATAAACAACCTGTTTATCTTATTGACTTATTGTAAAAGGTTTAACGTATTCACCTACGATTGTCTGTTTTGAATAATGTGGTGATCTCATTTGAAAACATTTATGAATGAATGATGCGTAACCTATAGTAAAATAGTTTTACATAAATACGCGGATCGTCTCTTGATCAGGCTATAAACATTTAGTCTGGTTTTGATAGCTTTTAAACCTTGCTATGCCATTTGTTGAATAAAATATTTAGACTTATAGTCTTTCTGTTTAATTACCAACAATGTGTTATATTTGAAGAAATATTTGTGTTAGGTTTCTTTTTCAAGAAAAAGATCAATTTGACTATAATCCTTGTATGTATAATCTTATGTTTCTTAGTCAGGATGAAACATTATTCGACTATACCCCGTGTATGTATAAAGCTTGTGTTTCTTAATCATGAGAAACAATATTTCAACTATATCCTTTGTATCTATGAAGCTTAAATTTAATCAAGGTTTAGGCTTTAAAATTGACTGGGGTCTAAGCCATATAATAAAATAATAACTTAAGCGATACCCCTATCTTACATGGGTATTCAGAGTTAAACGCCTAAGCTTGTACGAGTGGCACTTCTACTCTATGTCACGAACTGGGCTTAAACCGTTGGAACCTCGGGGATTGGAACCTGCGACGCGCAAAACGAGGTAGAGTGTGTGTTTTATATGTTTGGTATGAATAGGTGATGTGGTGTGCGCGTAGCTAGTATAAAATGGTAGCTGATTGGAGATTTAGCCTTTACACAAGATCGTGTTTTAAATTTATAAAAGTGATTTCTACTAAGACTAAACACACACAAAATAGGCAAGTGTACCTATCGTATATGTAGAATAATATTGGTAAAAACTAAGTATCGATCCGTGGACACAAATGTTTCTAATAATGAATCTTCGGTTTAGTTCAATCGGAGGGTTTTAATCATTTTGGGGTTGATTTTTAAAATTTTTTATAAAATAGAAATACTTATATATAATATATAGGTGACAAGAAGATAAATTCTAAATGAGTAATTCAATTATATGAAGGTTGCCATCTAAGATCAAGAATCCACTCCATTTATCCTTGATGATTATAAAATAAACATGTGATAAACTTGCCTTAATAATATATGATATAATAGCGCCTCATTTCTAAGTGAACATATTCTATGACATAAAAGAAAGTAGCATGCGCATTTTAAATTCGACCCTTTCCTAATGTCATGCTACCACGAGAATGCCAATTTAAGGTGGCAAGTAGTTTAGTAAAGTAGAAAGATTATGATTGATTTCGATTTTTCAAATACCAATTCTAACAACTTCGGGTGGTTATAGTTTAGTCACACAACCTCCCCTTGGTTGATTTAAGTAGGTTATAATTACACATTCCATTGGCATATGGTTTCTTTAACTAGCATGATAACCTAAGAAATCGTGTTAACAATGTTATTTCAGAATTACCAAAACTAGAGAAATAGATCATAGATTATATCTCATCATTTCTAAGTACAATATAAGGATCCATGTTTCGATAAATTATCAAAGTATTCTTTCTTTCAAGAACATGAATCGATCATGAATGATTGTTAATCACCAACTTTGAATTGTTGAATTAAGATAGTGAAACATTTATCATCAAAAGATAATTGCAAGATAACCATGTACTTTATTAAACTAAATCACATGTTAAACATAATCATCAAGTAAAATAAAGCTTCATCATAGATTTTAGATGGTAAATGGAGTTTAGCTCATAATGAGCATGGTTGTGAATGTTAAAGTGGATGATGATAACAAACACATGATTAAACTTGAACAATCTAACCAAATATGGATGAATTTTCCTTCTTAATGATGATGGTGGATGATGATTATGATGATGGTAACCTCCAAGCCTTCAAACTCTCCACAAGATCTTCAATATGATTGTAATGTGGGTGTTTTTATAAGAGAAACCCGTTTAGAGATCTTCTTCAAGCACACTTATCAAATGCAACAAGAGCCTCTATTTATAGGCAGTCTGGAGTGAGAGACACGACCCCGTGCTCCTGAGGCACGACCCCATGTCTAGGTGTCCAGTTGCATTAAATGCTGTCAGATCGTACATGATGACCAGCCACGGCCCCGTGCTTTATTGTGATATGTGCTAATTCTTTTTGTCTTATCTCAAATGTGACCACGACCCCGTGGTTGAGAAGGCACGGCCTCGTGCTTTTGTCTTCAGTGTTTGTCTTTTCTTGTGTGTTTTTGTCTTTTCTTGTGTTCAGAAGCATGGGGGCGTGTTTCTTGGAGCATGGGGGCATGTTTCTTGTTTTTCTTGTGTTTTCTTCCGTTTTTCTTATCCTTTTCGCTTGTTTCTTTGTTTGAGGCTCGGGTTTATCTGAATTTGCATTTTATTATGATAAGTAGCCTTTCGAGCTATGTTATTTGATAGAAGTTGCAGTTTTTAGAGATTATTTGATGCTAAAATGATGTATATTTTTATATACATCAATAGGAATATGCCGTTAGCCCCCCCCCCCCCCCCCCCCAATAAACCAATTATAGAGGAAAAATATATTTTTGGTTATAAACTCTAAAACTCTAGACTTTGTACAAAACATATCGACGTCTTATGTTTCATTTTATTTCCTTGAATCGTACTTTGAACCTAGATATATTTTCTAGGGTCGCTCATCGAACCGAACTTGTCTGGTCCAGCTCGCTTAAACGCTTAGTTCTCTTTTACTTGCTTATTTTAGCATGTGAGTTTTTAATAACCCCTTTTTAAATTTTAAAATATTTGAGGTGTAACACGTTAACATGTTTCTCGTTATTTCATGATCATTGTTTACAAACCGATTCAATTATGTCATGCATGTTTATAATATTATTTCATATTGTTTATGATGATTATACGTGTATAATGTGTAATGTGTTTATCGTTTTATGGTTGCTACATCAAACATGAAACATCAAAGCGGGAGGGTCCGACGAAACGTATCTATGCTACCTATCCTTCAACTTCAGTTGTCGAGAATGGTGGTATCATTATCATTCCTCTATATTGGGGCGTTATTTGAGGTTGCATCCATTTACTTTATGTTTGAATATATTGCATCCGTGACAGGTGAATCGACAAACGTTTTATATTATATATTACGCCAAACTTATGAAAGCTCACCAACATGTGTTGTTGCCAAAAAAAAATATATTATTTTAAACGTGTTGCAGGTTGAATATGTTGATGTGCTAAGGACGAAGACACTTAGTTTACCTTAGGATATATCAAATAAAGACTTATCAGTTATCCGATGAATTTTTTTGTTGTTGTTCAATTATGCGAAATTGTGTACTTGCAACTTTTTGATACGAAATAAATATATAGGATTGTCACTTTAATAATATTACGAGCTTAAAAGTGATATGTACATTGCACACAAACGTGTTTCGCTTAAAGCCAGGTGTTACAATGGCGGTAGTAGTGATGTGCAGTAGAGATCGTGATGGTGATTGGCGGCAGTGGTAGTGGTGAACGGCGACATGTTTTGGTAGTGGTGGGTAGGGGTGGCAAGAGATGGGAGGCAATCAATGATGGTGGTCGGCAGTGGTTGGAAGCAGTCGGTGATGGTGGTTGATGGTGGCAGGTGGTGGTAGGCGGTGGTCGTGGTTGGAGGTAATGAAATCTGATTACAACCCCTTTTAGGATTCGATTAAACCTCTTTGGGAACTCAATTTGAAAATTTTCAGTGTCGATAAGATAACTTTGAAACTCAAACTTTCTTTCTTTTCTTTCGGGCAAATAACCACCAAGCAAGATACGAGATCTCGGTTCCTCACTGGTGATTTCCGCTAGCTAGTGTTGAGATTGATCCAAGTAGACTAGTGTTGTGTTGTTTGATCTAGGGGTGTGCAGAATTAGGTCTGGACCGAAAAAACCCGAAGAACCGGCCTGAAAAAACCGATCCCGAACTGACCCTAATTTTAGGGTATTAAAATCGATCTTTAGAATCTAGTCAAATCGGTCTTCGGGTCGGTTCGGTCTTTTGCCCATGAAGACCGAAAAAAAACCCGAAGACCGATTTTATTATTCCCAAAAAATTGCAGCTTGGCCTCATGGGCTATAACACTAAAAAGAACCATGTGGTTGTAACTTGAATATAAACTAAAATCCAATTTAACCTTCTATTGTAACATTTTTAATCATTAAATGATTCTCCGTTCTATTAAAATCAAACTCCATTCTATCATCAATCACTTAACTAATTTTGATCGATCAAATCACATATTGTAATACCATATTTACCTACTGTGATATGTTTTTTTTAACGACAATACCTGATACGATTGATCATTACATACTTGATCACTACATATCTGCTTCTAATAGATGCTTTCAAATTTCAAAACCTGCATATATAAAATTCACATTATGTTACAGTCAAATATAATTGCAATCATTATGTTTTTTATAAAATCTACAATAGACACTTTTATTGGTTTAAAGTCAAAATACTATTTTTTGATCATGTGTGAACTTATCTTAAAGAAACACATGGGAGTACAAACTACAAAGTACAATATGTTCTATGTGATCTTTTGATAAAATTATTCAGTGCGCAAAGATTTTCAATGCAGACATGGCTAACACATCGAATATTTTCATTGTTAATGCATCTTACAAGATGTCCACAACGCCTGCTAATCAAGAGGCCGATTAAGTAATGGTTGCGGATAACTATTGATTAATTTCGATCACCTTATTTATGTTTTCATGCCTTCATGGTATGTTTATATCTAAACAATTAGTCAATGTGTTTGACTTCCTGCTTGCCTAAATGCCCAATCAAAGGTTAATTAACACCACCAATTATATCTTCATGCAAGCGGAATTATATGCTTGCTTAAGCAGGTGATTATAATGACTAATGTTGTTTGAAAACAATATATATATATATATAATACAAATTTTTAATCAAATCACATGTAACAACATTAATCGATCAAGCAGATAATTACCGAAGAAGTTCATTCAGACATTTCATCAAACAGTTGGTGGGCGTTTAATCAAACGATAATTCTGAGCTTTTACTGATCAATTAACCCCCAAAATTAAGCAATCAAATTATACTAAACAATTAAATAAAAAGATTCATGGACCTAATTGAACACCCACTTCAAAATCACGTTGAAATTGCTAATCGAGCATGAAAAAATTGTGGATTAATCTGTTAATCGCAATGTAACATGAAAACTTACTGTGTTGTTGTGGATTAATCTGTTAATCGCTCAACATATGAATTTGAATTGTACCAAATAGTTTCCTGCATGATTTAGCTCATATCGTCTCCTGCAATTTAGATTTGTGGAAGATGAAATATCGGTCTCGGTTCTCTGCTATAAAACCGATGAACCGGCAAGAGGTAGGACCGAACCCGATTATCCCCAACTGGTTTTGTATTCGGTCTTCATAATCCAGATACATCGGTCTTCGGGTAGGGTCGGGTCGGGCTTCTCTCGGGTCGGGTCTGGTTTTGTACTCTGTGCAGCCCTAGTTTGATCTGTCCATAGGACCTATAATTATTGTAAGATCTTTCGGGCTCTACTAGTAGTGGATCTTGGGCCACAACCTTGGATTTTGGTCTTGCTAGTGTTAAAGATGGGTTTTCAAGTGTTTAAGTTGGTTAGGGGTAGCCAACCCGGTAATGGTACCCAAGGCAAACGGCCAATGGCGCATGTGTATCGACTTCAAAGACCTCAACAAAGCATGCCCAAAAGATTGCTACCCATTGCCAGAAATTGACCTTAAGGTAGACGCATTGGTACCATTTCAGTTTAAATGTTTTCTAGACGCATACAAAGGGTACCATCATATCCACATGGCGGTAAGAGACCAAGACAAAACGGCGTTCAGAACAAACAGCAGAACATATTGTTATAAGATGATGCCATTCGGCCTCAAAAACGTCGGGTCTACGTACCAGCGAT
>NW_027503463.1:0-34649 GCF_021521415.1 Bidens hawaiensis
CACCTAAAGCATCGCAAAAACGAACTGGTTCAGTCACTTCTTCGTGGCCATTTCAGAAGTGGGCCATCGATGTGACAGGCCCATTTCCTACAGCAGCAGGAAATGTTCAGTTCCTAGTGGTAGCCATCGACTACTTCACCAAGTGGATAGAAGCAAAACTTTAGCCCAAACAACCGCAAAGCATATCAAAAAATTTATTTGGGAATTTATAATTTGTCGTTTTGGACTTCCACAGAATTTGGTGAGCGATAACGGCACCAACTTTGCTGACAAGAAGCTACAACAGTGGCTGAAAGAACTTCAAATCACCCACACCTTTACCTCAGTGGCACACCCGCAAGGTAATGGTGAGGTGGAGAGAGCAAACAAGAGCATCGTCGAAGGCATCAAGAAAAGACTTTTGAAACACAGATCCGGCTGGGTGGACGAGCTTCCGCACGTCCTTTGGGCAAACAGAACGCTGAAGAAGGCCAGTACGGGGGAAACCCCGTTCAGCCTCACTTATGGCACGGAAGCCATGGTCCCGGTCGAAATTGGTCTACCCTCACCAAGGGTCTCGAGTCAGCCAGAAGACAATGATGCGGAAAGACGGTTGGATCTTATGCTAACCGAGGAACGCAGAGATTTAGCCGCAGTGCGTGAAGAGAATTACAAACGACAAATGCAAAAGTACTACAACCGCGGGTAAAACTCTGCAACTTCAAGGAAGGAGACTACATACTGCGTAACAACGAGGCTTCGAACCAAGAACGCCCAGGAAAGTTGGCCCCAGTCTGGGAAGGGCCATATGTTATCAAACAAGTTCTGGGAAAGGGCGCATACCGGCTCGAAAGGCTCGATGGCACTCCCATCCCAAGAACATGGAATGGAGCTCAATTACGCAAATGTTATATGTAGATCAATTCCAATACTTGTAAAGAAAAGGCCAAGAGCCACTTCTAATGGAAATGATTCTCCTTTCATAATGTGTTTACCTTTATTCTTATGAACTCCCCACTGGTGCCGGTGTTTGCCATAAAGGGGGAGAAGTCGTTACGTGTGGAAGGCGGCAAAACCCGCATAAACACAACGTTAAAAATAAGGGAAACCTACACGCAGGTAGGATGTAAGTAAAGTTTAGCCATCCTTGTAAGTGCAAGTGACGGTCTTATCCGCACAATCACAAATAAGGAAGCAAAACTTTAAACTATCATTTACCACGTTCAAAGGTTATCCTAAAAAAAAAAAAAAAAAAAAAAAAAAAAAAAAATACAAGGAAAAAAGGAAACCCTACACGCAGGTCAGGTATGGGTAAAGTTTAGCCATCCTACCAAGTGCAAGTGACGGTTCTATCTGCACAATCACGAAGGAGGAAGTGAAACTTTAACCCACTATCAACCACGTTCAAAGGTTAACTTATCCTAAATACTTAGAAATGAGGAAAACTTGCACTCGGTCAGATAAAGGTTAAAGTTTAGCCATCCTACCAAGTGCAAGTGACGGTTCTACCCGCACAATCACGAAAGAGGAAGCGAAACTTTAACCCATCATCAACCACGTTCAAGAGGTTAACTTATTCTAGAACACTTGGAAAATTGCTAAGTTAAACTAAGTATGCAAGTCATGAGTTTATAAAGCAAGGAATCCAAAGAAGGAAATAACAATCTTATACGCAAAAAAGATTTATATTTCAATAATATATTACAAGAATGGCCGGGTTACTACCCGCCTAGAAGAGAATCTATACAAGTTTAAGCAATGGAAAGGGATCTTCGGGGTCAAGCTTCAGGGCCGCCTCCACTAGGACCCGCTCCGTCAGAAGAACGGGGTGGTTCGAGGAAAGCTTTGAGGACAGCTAACCCATCATCAGCAACAGCTACTTCATCCACCTTTTCCACCACTGGATGCGGGAAGGCGGCGTATTGGTTCAATGCTTGGTCGTAAATGGCTTCGGTATCCACATCGAACAAAGGGAAGTTGGAAGGCGGGACGCCTTTCTCAACAAACCCTAGACCAAGCATGAAGCCGGCCTTTTCCCCATCATCATGAGAAGCGTTGAGGGCTGCGGTCATAGCATCATCGTAGGAGGTCTCTGAAAAGACCCGACGCACAACCTACAGAAAAAAATACAAGTATTAGAACCTTTTCTTACAAAAGAAATGCGTGAAGATAAATCTAAACATACCTGAGGCAACGCTTCTCGAAGAAGCCATCGGAGGGCAGCTTGAGCTTCGGTATGGGCGCGTTCGGCTTCGCTCTCGTTAAGGTTGGCAAGTAAAACTTCCTTAGCGGCAGCCTCTTCGACGCCCTTAAGCTTCCGCTCGGTTTGGTCAAGCACCCCCCTCTGGTCCAGGATTTCCTGGAGTTTATTGGCATCTTCCATTGCCAAGGCATCATGAGCGCGTTGGAGAGCCTCTAATTTGCCTTTCAGCTCCTCATTCTCCAAACGCAGAGGCTCAGCAACGCCTTCAGCCTGGGCAGCCCTCTCGGTTGCGTTTCGCGCAGTTTCCCTGGCCAGCCGAAGCTGTTCATTCACAGCTTGGGCAGCCTTGGAACGGGCCTCGAGTCGCGCCTGAACTTCAACCTCGAGGGCCTTGAAGGCCTTCTCCTTGGTGGCGGCAGCTGCCGCCAGCTGTTGGTTCTCCTCCCGGAGAGCACGCGCTTCAGATACGTCTTTGGCGCGAGCTGCTTTCAACTTGTCGTTTTCACGACAAAGCAGCTCGATGCGCGGCTGCATCCGGGCCTGGAGAACCCGAAGCTCATTGGTTAGCCTACCCTCCTGGTAGCTAGCCATGGCTTCCCCCAACGCACCATGAGGAGCAGCGTGGCGAGCCCTGTCCACGCACTCCACAG
Source organism: Bidens hawaiensis (assembly GCF_021521415.1). Taxonomy (NCBI): domain Eukaryota; kingdom Viridiplantae; phylum Streptophyta; class Magnoliopsida; order Asterales; family Asteraceae; genus Bidens; species Bidens hawaiensis. Next base: position 2,833 of record NW_027503463.1, read on the forward strand.
GGGTACGAAGGGTTGTTCCTCGGCGTATGTTCCATCGTGGAACATACACTTCATTGGAATCCGACACTGCAAAAGAAACAAAGACAGTAAGGAAAAGATGATAAAAAAAAGGGGGAAAAACAAAGGAACCCTACGCACCTGTAGGGTCAATGACAGGCCGATATCCGCCAAACCCATCACCTGAACCTAAAGGAAATCCATCCAACAGGTCAGGCAGATGGGAAGGTGGCAAAGATCGGCGGGAAGCCCTGCGCGTACCTGATGGTCCGGCTGTCGGTGCCGGTGGCGCGGGCATGGTGGCAGCCGCCGTGGTCGCCGTCGTGGTCTCCGCCGCGGTCGCCGCCTCCTTAAAAGCAGCAGTAACCGCCGGTTCCGTGAAGGATGCTGTAAAAATCGCACTCACGGCCGGCGGTGACGTCATCTCGGCCAGAACAGTTGGCTCGATGGAACGAGCAACTGGACCAGCGGATGCAGGCGCAGGCGACTGGGTCGACGCCTCAGGAAGGCTGACCGAGCCTACCGTCATTGGCGAGGAGGTACTCCCCTGCGTTTCACCCAGGATTGCGTCAACATCCACGCCTGCACAAAGAAGAAAGTGTTAAAAGAAAATTATGAAGTGACAAATCTACAAAGGCATTATGATTATACTTACGGGTTTTCTTGACCCTGAACGTACGGACGGGCGGGGAGGAACCCGATGGAGCCGGCCTCTTGGTACCGGTCACCGTCGTCTTCGTTGGTTCTCCGGAGGTAACGGTCGTAGCCTTCGGAGCAGTGGTCTTCTCACCACCGGGCTTCCCCGCCACCTCTTCACTATCTGACTCCGTGTCAGATAGAACCACTGGATCAGCTGTGGCCTTCTCCTTCCCCTTCACGCCGGCAGCAGTCTTCTTCTTCCGCACAAGGGGAGGACCATCTGCGGATTCCTCAGAAGAAGATAGGATGTAAGGATTTCCAACAGCGGGTACAGCATTGAGGGGTTCGGGATAAAATATCTCCTTACCTGGCCGCCGGTGGCTCAGGATCTCTTGGCCTGGCGGATAGACCTCCACAAACCTATCCGCCGTTTGCTCCAGGATGGGCAACTCATTGTCGTCCAGAGCACGAGTGCCCACCCGCACGGGACGGTCAGCGTCCCGCGGGAACAGGAGCGACTCCAAATTATTCCCCTCTAAAAGAAAAGAAACAGTTAGAAAAATAAACTAATATCAGCAAGAAAGACAAGACATACCATAAGGAATAGAGTTCAAACCGTATTCGAGAAGGATAGGAAACCGAGACGCATCCTTCCATACCCGGCTCATCCCCAGCAGCACCATCCCGGACTCCGCAAACCGGTAAACCGGAGATTGGACCCGGGATATCTTCGCGAACCATTCCGCCTCCTGGTAGCTGGAAGCATGAAGGCTCGGAAGCGCTTGACCCTTCTTGAACTTCATAGCAATGGGGATGGCGCGGGCAGAGATGTAGAAGAACTCCCGCTTCCACGATCGGAGACTGCGCTCGGTCAAGCAGATCTTTAAACCCTTTATACGGGTTGTCAGGGTGTACCACCCTTGGACGCACCTCCAAGTATAGAAGGTCATCAGGCGGTCCACGTAGGGCTCAATACCCAGAATCCGGCACACCCACTCGAAGTGCCGGACCTTGGCAATCGCCATCGGATGCACCTCGGTCAGGTGCACCCCGTGCCTCTCCAGGACACGGTACATAAACTTTGTCAATGGGAACCTAAGGTTTCCATAAACAAAGAATGCAGCATATACCCCGATCTTGCCACTGGGGGCATCGTACACAGTCTGGTGAGATTCAGGAAACTCAGGCTCGAGAGACTCGAGCATGAACTTCCTGACGATGTACTGGTACTGATCGACAGGTAGAGCACACTGGCACTCGCCAGCAGTACTCCTATCGTCGGCTACAGCTTCAGCATCATGAGAAGACATTTTTGCAGAAAGAAGTGATTTCGGGAAAATGCTTGCCTGAAAAAGGGGAGTATTTGCCGGAAATCACTAAGAAGAAGAAGAGAGGTGAAAGTGTGAATTGCAAATAACCCTCTTCCCCTTTATATAGTAATCGCAATTAATGCGGTGAATTTAATGCGGAGGAGAGAGAAATCGACAGTGCAATGAAACTATGACACGTGGCAAAAAGCAAGCTGGCAACAGCTGTTGAAAGGACGTGCCAGTAACTTCGCGGCCACGCGCCCGAAAAAACACGCCCACGCGCCTGAAAAAGCGACTGGAATGACCATGTTCTGTCACGTCACCATAACTTCCTGCACGTCCTGACACAGTCAGAAGAAACCGTCACACGACATTTCAGATGTTTGGATTGTTCTTATCCTCACCAACCTTTCGAATTTCAAAATTCAAAATTCAAAAAGATTCAAAAGTAAGCGGGAAAATACCCCTTACCTTGGCAACCAAGTAACCATAAGACGGATGCGGGTACAGTGTTATGGTCAACCTTCCACATACCTAGCACCCGCAGGGAATTGAAGCCAAGAATACCCCGGCAACAAAGTAACTATAAGACGGGTGCGGATACAGTGTTAAGGCAAAACCCTTCACGTACCTAGCACCCGCAGGGAATTGACGCCAGGAGTACCTTGAAAGTAAAGTAACCGTAAGACGAGCGCGGGTACAGTGTTAAGGCAAAACCCTTCACATACCTAGCGCTCGGCAGGGAATTGAAACCAGGAAGGATCTTCTGGGCAATGCTTGTGGAAACGGAAATAACATCCCCGCATAGCGGGAACGTCGAGAACTACATTGTTTGAGGCTCCAGGATGGAATTGGTGGTTTAAACATAATTGATCACTATGTTCAAAACCACTAAAACCTCAAGGAGAATCCACACAAGTGAGACTCAACGCTCCTGACTTGCGAGAAGGTTACATACCTACCCGCATCATACCCAAAGATCAAGCAAAAAAATCGGGAATTTTTGCAAGTGACATTAGGAAACCCGCGGGAAGAATCCCCACGGAGAACCTTAAAACTAGAAACCCTTTTCAAAACCCCTTGCTCAAAGTCCAAAAGTTCACCTCACTTTATTAAACATTCATGAGAAGAACATTGGACTGGGGGGACTTGAAGAGGTAGGTCCCAGCAGAGACCAGTTGGTCCCGCAAGACTCACCTGGAGCAGGGACGTCTGCGCAAAGGCCATCTGCTCCCGCAGGACCCACCATGCTCATAGGATCTTACGCGCAGTACACAAGCTGAACACGCAGGGAAAGCCTCCCAATGGTGAAGTACCCCGCCTGTTCCCGCAGTTGCGGATACAAGCCATCAGGAAAGGCTACCCGCAGACAGCAGGGCTACACGCACAAGACATTAGCTACTTCGGTAGTCACATGAAGGGATGAGCAAGGCGGGAACAATCCCGCCTAAATGAGCCAGTCTGATTCTGAAAGATCTCTTGTACCATACCTACCAAAGTATGGATAGGACAGACGATCTGACCAGAACAGCCCATGAGCCAATCACAGGGTGACAGCTCATCGACAACAGGACGAGGAGGAGCACCCTCTAGTACTGTTTGTCACTATTAGCCGCTGCCTACTCACCAACCCTTACTGAGGAGCATGCGCGGCCTACAGTTGGTGGAATAGTGTTACTGTTGGCCGTAACCTATTCACCAACCAGCATGGCCTGCGTACAATCCACAGTAAGTAGGACGTGCATAATCTACAGTTGGTGGAATAGTGCAGCCGACTTTGTTACTGTTGGCCGTAACCTACCCACCAACCAGTATGGCCTGTGCATAGCCCACTGTTGGTTGAACAGGAATACTATTCAGCCGGCTGTACCTTCTAGAAAACCTACCTTCGGCTATAAATACTCCAACATCTTGGAATGGTAAGATCATCTGCTATCCAGTTATCTAGCAATCTCTTAATATACACTTATATTCAGAGCAACCTAGTCTGATTCTCACGCCGGAGGGTGGTCACAAGGAGGAACCCCCCCCCCCTTCTCAGTGACGAGCTTACGGTGTTTGTTTTGCAGGTCTCCTGAAGGACAGCCTTCTCAGTTAGACCTCATTCGTGGGAAACATTACTTAACCCTCAGATTATCTATAATCTGTACCGGGTCACTTAGTGTTTCTTCACTATCACTTTGGCTTATTCATTCGACTAATTCAAGGATGAAAGAATACTAGTAAACTGAATTAGTCAAAAGTTTTGAACTTTGACACAAGAAAAAATCATATCCGAGTGGAACCAAATAACGTACGTGTCACTTACCATTATAGAATAACCTATCATTTTGGCTCATTAGAAATCCTTGACTGAAGAGGTAGGTCCCAGCAGAGCCCAGTTGGACCCGCAAGACTCACCTCAAAGAGGGACGTCTGCGCAGTTGAACCCGCAAGACTCACCTTCAACAGGGTCGTCTGCGCAAAGGCTAAACTCGCAAGACACCTTGAAGAGACGTCTGCGCAGAAACCAACTGGATCCGCAGGACCCACCATGCTCAGAGACGTGACGTCCTTACGCGCAGTACGCAAGCTGTTCCCGCAGGAAAAGCCTCCCAATGGTCGACGTACTCCGCCTGTTCCCGCAGCAACGGATACTAGCCATCAGGGAAGGCTACCCGCGCAGCAAGGCTACACGCACAAGGCACTTAACTCTTAAATAATTCAGTAATGTCACCTGAAGAAGGAGTGAGCAAGCCGGGAACACTCCCGCACAAAGCCGGGAACACTCCCGCACAAATGAGCCAGTCCGTACGATTCTGGAGGATCTTTTGTACTGTACCTGACGAGGTATGGACAAAAGATCTGACCAAAGATACGACAGCTCACTGACAACAGTATGACGAGCAGCACGCTCTTGTACTGTATGTCACTATCAGTCGCTGCCTACTCACCAACCTGTCGGAAGACGTGCATAGCCTGCAGTTGGTGGAACAGGAATAGTACACAGCCGGCCTGGTCACTATCAGCCGCTGCCTACCCACCAACCACCAGCATGGCATGTGCGTAGCCCACGGTTGGCAGAACAGAAATACTATTCAGCCGGCTGTACCTTCTTGGAAACCTACCTTCGGCTATAAATACTCCAACACCTTGGAATGGTAGGATTATCTTATATCTCATTATCTTATCTTCTCTAGCAATCTCTTAATATACACTTATATTCAAGAGCAATCTAGTCTGATTCTCACGCCGGAGGGTGGTCACAAGGAGGTACCCCCCCTTCTCAGTGACGAGCTCACGGTGTCTGTTTTGCAGGTCATCAGAAGAACCATCTTTGCCGGACCTAACCCCTCGTGGGAAACATCTATTTAACCCCCAGATTATCCGTAATCTGCCCGGGATCGATTAGTGTTTTCTTCATTGACCATTTCGCACGTTTTATCTTAAATTCTTAACACAAAATGGACACACCAAAATTAATATTTGGAACTTATCACTTAAGTTGACATGTTAACAAATGAAAATGTTAGATGTTAGCAATAAAATTTAGCTATAAACCTATAGTTTCGGGTGAATACATACAAATGTGTCAAGTCTCACTTGATGTCATAGAAAAGTTTAGCCGTAAACTTATAGGGCCGGTGAATACAAGGGGAGTGGTGAAAGAAGGGCGAGCCTAATTGAGCTAACGTGTAGAGCATACTTTATGACAATAAAGAGATACTTATAAGATGATGGTTGACGTTATTGGTTTATATTGTTCGAACGAGAAATGTCTTTCGTGTAATTTGGGATACTATAGCAAAGTGATGTTTAGTCATGTCATATCTATGCCTTTAGTTGACACTAATGCAACTGTTTTTCACTCTTTTATATGTCATTTTATGCTGGTGATAGGTCTGGTGTGTAAAAAACAAAAATAACTACATAACCAAATAGAAATAACTGAACTAAGGGTGTTCACCGGTTTATTCGTTTTTTAATTTTTTTGGCCCAAACCGTATACAACCGATTAATTTGTTTTATTCGGTTTATTCATTTTGATTATTCTGTAAAATTGATTAAACTGGTTACTATTTAATTTATTTGACTGACTTCGGTTCGGTTATTCGAATAAGCAAGATTTTTTGAAACAATAATGGAAACGAAATTCGAATCTACTATTGGGTTATGTTTTTCTCGGTTATGGTTATGGTTCGATTTTCGGGCTTTATCGGTTTTCAAATATATTCCACACCCTAACCAAACCCAATCAAAAACCGATGATCTGGATTTATATTTTAAAAAAATGATTGACTGCTTCGTTTTCGATTTTGCTTCAGCCAAAAAGCAAACCAAACCTGTTGGAACCGAAAAATCCGATTTTAAGTAATCCATAAGAGATTAATATACCACGTAACCCAAAAGTTTTGCCTCTAAATGTCTTATAATCAATTAAACATTAATTAACTAAAAATTATTAGACTCGAAATTTTAAGACAGACTCTTTGTAGTAGTTGTTTTTGGGTCTAAATTTTCAAACTAATTTGGTTTTAAAGATTCCCACACGACCTCATATATAGGCACCATCTTCTCAAGACAAGGACACACCTTCATTACACCAATGAGGTTGATAATTGGACGTTTGACAATCACCATATTTAAACATGTTTCCAAGGATTTTATTCCTTTATGATGCTTTAGGTAATAAGAAAATTCATACCCCTAAAGATATTGTGTTCAGATAGTACTAGTATAATAGGTTATTTACTTGGTTTGGTTGATGATAGTCGTGTTGAGATAACATTTAATTCTCTCCATCATTCTGATTAATATTTCAATGTCCTAACCTATGTTGCCTTTCTCATTATGACCAACATAACACCGCTAGCTGCCATCACACCATTATCTTTTGGTAAATTCTCAAAAGAAAAAAAAAATTCGTTTATACCCACACAAGCCTAGAGTTCTATAAATGTCCCCTCCCAAAAAATTGTTAGCAACGTGTTTCTTAAGGCAAGCGAGACGACATGTTTCTTTAACAAAGTAAGTGCAACGAATTGTTTTGTTCAACAACTCACCGGGGCGACTTGTTTACAAACCTCGTCAGGACGACTTGTTTGTTCAACAAGCTCGTTTGGACAACCGGTTTCATTCAACAAACTCATTTGGATGACCTGCTTTGATCAACAAACTTGTATGGACGACTTGTTTTGTTCAATAAACTCGTCTGGTACGACCTGTTTGGGGCTAGCAAGCACGTCGAGCGAGTTGAAAAAATAGCGACCACGACATGTTTTAAGGGGAAGTTTCTGAATCTCTTGATTTGTGAAGACAAAAACAAAATCGCTCTCTATAAATAAACATTTTAGAAATTTTCTCTTACCTTTTATGTCTTTCCTCTCCTTCAATCACCTCTCCTCCCACTAGTCATTGATTCTCTCCCCTTTATTATAAACTTTGATTGAAGACCGAAATTTATAAAACTATAAAAAAAAGAGGAACCCCATAACCAGTAGTTAGGAGCCTAAGAACATTTACACTCCGTAATTTTATTGAGGTTTTCTTCTTAAGAAATTAATCTTCATGGATCGATGTTCTTTAGAGATTTTCTTTTCGAGATATTTGTGCTCTTTGAAGGTGTCAACTCATAGGTTGCCGAAAATAGTCATGGCTTGGGTGCCGGGTGCTTAATAATCTTGTTTCTTTATGGTAATAATCAATGTGACGATGGTACGTGATATGTTTGAATTACATATGAGGAATAATAATTAACTAAATGCATGGAAAGTAAACTAATCAACAATTAAAAAAAAACATATATTTTTAACAAATTAATGGAACTAAATATTTACTGGTATTGAATAAGAACAATAATAATCAAAAAGGTTTTCTTAGAAAAACAAATTTTAAAAGACGAATATTTCTATAATTATGAGAGTGTTATGTGGTCGCTTGTGTGGAATAGCATGCACACAATGACTATGATATGACACATGTGGATGTATACATATCTTATCGTTTAAACAACTTGTTGATTGTACATTTAATCTAATTGTATTTAGTCATGCTAGGTATGTGTTTTAAACAAGTCAGATAGATTTTAATTTTTATTCCTTCTAAAGTGTTTATTTTTTAATTTATGGGAGATATATAAACATTGCATTTCAATAAAACAATATTTGTAAATCATTTAGGACTAAAAAATCATATGATTTATATTTGAAGTACATTATTTTAATATTGGTGTAGTATCATCTTGTGTATAGTAGCAAGGCATCTACCAGACAAATTTCCTTAAATATCTCAAAAGTGGGCATGCTTTTCCATGAAACTGAACTAGGTTAAATAAGTGGTTAAGACTTAAGATACTTTATTAAGACTTTTATATTAAGGAAGTTAATTTTAATTGTTTTGATCCCTAATTTCACAAAACAACTTTACTTACTTCTTTCGAAAACAAAGTATAACTTAAGCACTGTTGTGAAACTAGCCTAATAGCAAAACAATAGTAGAGAGACATGTAAAGAGAAAGAGGAAGATTTCATTAATTAGGTGTGTATTACAAAGAGTTACATGAGATGTATATATAGGGTAGGAAAAACTTAGGGAGAAAGCTAATCTATAGTAGGTATTGATAGCCACAATATTATATATTTATAACACTCCCCCTTGGTTATCAACATAATACGCTTGAAGATGTTGCCTCATTAAAAACCTTGCTAGGAAAACCCAGTGGGACAAAACCATAGCTAAGGGAAAAAGAGTGCAACGCGTATTATCTCCCCCTAATTTATATATCCGTTAAAATGGTAAATATTGATCTTCTGTGAAAGTTGTCCAAGTCTTTTGTAGTCAATCATTTGCATCTTCAGCCATTGACTTGCGAATCCTTAGGTTGAATAACGTTTCATGATCTATATTTGAAAACTTCTATTGCATCATATTGTAAGCATAAACCACTGTATTGATAATCCTGTTGTGTTTTTCTACATCGACAATACTAGCCAAACTTGTTTTGATGGTTAGTAAAATATAAACTCATATATTTCATACCTGCAATATATGTATTAACTCATTCTGATGTCTCCTAGCTGGACACATGCTGATAAATATAAATAATAGATATAAAATCATGTATAGTTAGCATCGCATATTAATGCGCTTATGCATTTAATTGTGATACTTTTGACCCAATAATGTTTCATATTATGATATGAAATGATATAGGTGCATTGTTGGATATCCTTTAACGTACTCAAAGAATGAATATTGTCTTTGGTAAATTGTCTCAACATTTTTAGATGGACTTTGATAGATTGATATACATATAATTACACACATACTCAAACTGCAGGTCGAGCAATAATCACATCGTGTCAAGGATTCTCCCTCTAAAAGTTCTGCAGTTTCTCTGGATGATGTGTACATCATCACTGTAAACTGTGATTATATGAACCTTTAAGAGTAAAATTTTGATAAAAGTATGACTAATGACATCCAACTTATCTCCCTCCTTATCAATATAATTATTGATTGTGCCATGCTCAATCCGACTATATTAGTCCATACGCAATAAGCATATTTCTATGCATTTTCCAATCTATCATGAACTTCTTTTCAACTTGACAAATTGTGCATGTGTATTCACTTTTCTAGGATTTTTTGCTTCATAAACTTGCTCATATAACACATCAATTTTGTATCACATATCAAAAATCCATATTGTACCGTTTCTTTGTTTATTAAGATATTGTACTCATCATATAGATTATCTTCTATGTGTATACTTATTGATGCAGAGAATTACATCATTAAGATTTATCAATTAATCTTTAAAGTATTCAATTACCTTAGGAAACTCTTTAGGAGTTCCATTTATGTTCGACATATTCAATAATCATAACGTATTCAAATACGACTCTATACACAACAATCATTGTGTTCTCGAGAACTTACTTTACATGATTTGATAGCTCAAATCCTTCATTGATTTTCTTGTAAACTTTCGGTATCAACTGAATAACAATATTTATTGGACGCATATCAATTCTCTCTTAATATTACCAGATTGCTTAGTTATTGAAAAATCATTGCTTTCACCATTGGAGAATGTGTCTCCTCGTATGTAATCATGGGTCTTTACAAAATCCTTGTGCCATCAGTTTTGTCTTATATCACTTAATGAATTTTCATAACTCATATACAAGACCCGATTTTACAACTTTAGTTGTACGGACTGCTGGTCCAACAAACTTTCTGTTATTTAGAGAATCCAGCCCTGCCCTGTTTGCGTCTTTCCACTTTAGCCAATCATTTTTATAGGCAGATTTAGGATCTTGATCCTCATAATCATTTCAAGCGCTAATTATATATATAAATAAGTATAGCGACGTCGATTTTATTTCGATTCCATATATCTTTGTAGACATGATGCAATATAATTTATTGAGAGCTCTTTGTTTTCAGGTACCTAAGGTTCTTCAAGAACCATCATGTCTAATCTCTTTCAAGAGACCTTTTACTGCACCTCGACTTGACCATCTTCATTACTTGCTCCAATTTTCGAGGAAATTTTACCTTTGGAACCGATCAGTCTACCACGCTACACGCGTGCGTTAGACTTATTATCAATACGTGTTTGTCCTTTTAGGACGTTTATTAATTGGAGCATTAGCAGTTCGTATATATGTGTCTTAGTCAGACACTCTCTTTCGGTCAGTGAATTGTCTGGTAGATGATTCGTTAATCTTTATACATGAATTATCCTTTGAACTTTTAGTTCATATAATTTAGTTTGAGGATCAGTGATAATTCATTCCAACTAAATTTGTTTTCCAACTGCTTTATATCTCCCCCTAATGTTGGGAATGTTGATTCATTAAAGTGAAAACCGATGAGCCATAAACAAATATCTCACTAATGACTCTAAGTATTTAATCATAGATAAAATTTAATACTCGACATAAATTCCCAACTTCCTGTGTGGTCTCATCTTTGTGTGTTGTGGTGGATTAATTTCAATATATAACACACACCAAATATTAGATGATAAATAATTGGTTCCTGAACAAAAACCAACTTAAATAGGAAGTAATTATTATAATAACTTATTGGCTTGATGTGATTAATGCTATTGTATGTAAAATACATGTACCCAATGCAAACATGAATTTTTGCTCTTATGATCACTTGCTTTGAAATCAACTGTAAATGCTCAATGATTGTCTCAACAAAAGCACTTTATATGTGAACATAATCTATATGAAGTTCAATAATTTCCAACGATTATTAACAACTTGGGAATTGAATTAAAAATAAATATGTCAATCTGGAATAATATGCTTGCTATATTATTAGCTAAGTCATAAATCACGCAAACTTGAAGTTGCGAACTTTATAACCATTTAGACGATTCATCGATTTTAAAAACACTAAATGGTATCATGTTAGGATATGTGTATCCTTTTCTCAATTCCATAACATCCAGGGATTCACACCCTCCTTCAGTTGGTAATTAAATGATTTCCCTTGAGAGTAATATTACTGTATAATTATTATGAAGAATCTTTTGGTTCCTCAATAAATTTCACATCATAATTGACTCGGTGTGGTCTTACCGGTCATGCCAATTAATTAAACAATCATGGTCCATATACTTCTCGTATATGATCGTGTATGTATTATGCTTATCTAATATAAGACATAATATACGAGAGAACAATGTATTATCGTTTTCAACGATCAAGTTATATCACTTTCGTACATCCATATTTTGTACTCAATCCCTTTGCCACTTCATGTGGCCAATCTCATTATTATCGTGAATATCATTAAAAGTTTGATGGTCGGTCTCACTTCTATCATGACCAACTAGAGTTTACTCAATTATGTGCATGATCACAATGATTAATTCATAGGCACATTCACTTCAAAGAATGAAGTAAAAATCAGACAAGTTTCATAAACACATGGTTATGAAGTAATTTCAAAACTATTATAGTCTCTAAATAATATTCTTACTTTAGTAGCATATTTGAAATATCGCAAATGAAAATTGTGCTATTCAAGTTTTTATTATAAACATCTTTCTCGTTACATAATAAAGCTTGAGAAATAATTACACAACCAAGTCATGTAATATGCGGCAGTTAAATCTTACGACATTTCTTTAAACCAACAATGAGATATATGACACTTGAGGTGTCTTATCAAAGGATATTTTTAATTTCATAAAAGTGTTAATATAACATAACCCTGCCATTGTATTTGCTTTATTCGATGACATATAACACACATTAAACTATGCAATTCCGAGAGGTATCCACAATTTATTTTACTTAAACAACATATTAACACACGAGCAATCTATAAATATGAAGCATCTAGATTCAGAATGGCTAACAATCACTATTTATTAAAAGCAATAATAATAGTTTAACATTCAATACTAAATCACTTGTAAATAGGGAACATGTTTCTTTAGTGACATGCTAATGCATTCTATTAATAATAAACTTTTATATTAATTTCATATTATATAAAAATTCGCTTAGGATAAGAATATATATAATAAGATAAATAGACAAACATCTAAACCCATATTCAAATATTATGAAGATCTTTTCTTACTTAATATCAATATAAGTATATAACTATTTAAAAAAAAGTATAATTACTGAATTACTCTGGTGATCAAACTTATAAATAAAAGGTTGCATAAAATAAAACAAATAAAGGAAACCATCTCTAATAATCAAGAGAATGTTAAATTTGATTTCGAAAGATAGTATTATTACTTTCTATTTACTCTAATTAGTAAATCAAATCTTCTTTTAATACCATATTAATTAACAAATATAACTTGATTTATGAAAAACACATTCTTCCTAATTGTATTGACATAACAACAATAAATCTTCATTCAACACAAAATTGCCGAAGCTTTTCTTCCAAAAGTTAAAACCATGTTTTATGTTTCTAGAAAACGATTAATATTCTAAAACATGGTATTAAAGCTTAGTTTTACTAACTTTTGTTATTTTAAAACTAAACTTTTTAGTAACTGCATGAATTTAAATGATTTAATTGTTTCTCTTATAAAACCGTAAGAATGAATGGTTAAGAATTTTAACTTTTAAATTATTTTAAAATTTGATAGATGTCTCGCGAGTTTTAACATTTAAACTGTATGAACATCGTAAAACTGATTGTACGAAATTCAACAAAAATCAATATTTTGTGTAATCAATCATTAATTTTGTAACACTTTGCTTATCATGTCCATCTAGAATGGATTAATCTATGCATATTTTTGATCTACTAGAAAAGTAGAAAAGCTAATAAAAAATAAAGTAAATTGAAAGAGAAAAGAAAAAATCTTGCATGTAGAGAACACGTGTGTAGTTTTGAGCAAACAAATAACCATAATGTACAAACTTTGATTATCATGATTTAAATAATTAATTTTGTTTCTGTAGGGGTATGGTACTAAACCCGGTTTTACGACTCTAAATTTATTATGTTTGGCTTATTTTATTATATGGACTAATACAATGTTATTGGGCTGAGGGGGTTTTGTGGAGATAACCCTAACTGAGCTAGGCCCATTAGGGTACCATGATGGTGGCCATGAGGCTCCCTATATAAGGAGGTCTCCACCTCCTTATTAGGGGTTGGTCATTCTCAATAAGAGCCACCACCATATTTTTGTGTCTGTGAACAAGAGATCCTGGAGATTTCTTAGCGGTCACCTCCACACCCCCAAAAAGTCATTGCAGATCCCAACCAGCCGGAGAAGAAGATCAAGACGTGGTTCGTTCATCTCGAAATCCGTGGAAACATCGTCATGGATCAGGTCAGATTCATCTCGTGCTTCGACATTGGCGCCATCCGTGGGACGGCAATGAACCACGCTTCGCTTCTCGTCTCGGCCCTCCGATCTGTTCATCAATATCTCGGGTCTACGGTTTCTTCTTTCAGATATGTTCTATGGAAATCCAAAAATCCGTAGATCTAAAAAATACTTCCAGATCTGGAAATACACAGGAAGAAATACCACCGAACTTTTGGGAAAAACCCTTAGATCTGTGTTTTTTCTAAGTGAAATATACCAAATCTAGTTATGATTTTTTCAGATCTGGGTTCGTTTGAGCAACAGTCACACTTCATATTCATAGATCTATAAATCCTATTAGATCTGTTGGTTTTACATAAAACCTACCTGATGTGGATATTCAAAATCTCTAGATCGTGCGCGTCACCGCGGATCAAAATCGCTCCCTGTGGATCAACTTCGGATTCCGCATGCGCCACAGCGGATCGCATGCGCGCTCCCGGCGATTACTCTACGCCACAGCTCACACATATCACATGCTCATGAAGACAGCCAAAACCTATGCTCGTGGCGCATATCACATGCTCACGCATCACGCATGCTCACGCGTATCACGTATGCTCACGCGTATCACGTATGCTCACGCATCACGTATGCTCACGCATCACGTATGCTCACGCATATCACATGCTCACGCATCTCCTATGCTCACGCATCACATATGTTATTGGGCTTCACGTATGCTCATGCATATTAGATGCTCACGCATCATGCACGCTCACGCACCACATCTGCGCGTGAGAATAAAGGAGACATTGCGCAGGCCGCGCGTAAGCGACATAACAAATGAACAGTCTCATCCAAATCAGGATAAGAACAACCATGATTGTACTCACATGGCTACGCGTCATACTTAAAGGTTGGGAATCCTCATAATATCCCATATGGCTACGCGCCATACTTAAAGGTTGGGAATCCTCATAATATCCCATATGGCTACGCGCCATACTTAAAGGTTGGGAATCCTCATAATATCCCATATGGCTACGCGCCATACTTAAAGGTTGGGAATCCTCATAATATCCCATATGGCTACGCGCCATACTTAAAGGTTGGGAATCCTCATAATATCCCATATGGCTACGCGCCATACTTAAAGGTTGGGAATCCTCATAATATCCCATATGGCTACGCGCCATACTTAAAGGTTGGGAATCCTCATAATATCCCATATGGCTACGCGCCATACTTAAAGGTTGGGAATCCTCATAATATCCCATATGGCTACGCGCCAAACTTAAAGGTTGGGAATCCTCATAAACCCATAGGCCACGCGCCAAGCTTAAAGGTTGGGCACACCTCATAATTTGCCCGAGGATGGGAACCATGCAATACATCCACTTTTAGTTGACATGTTTTTGCAGGTTCGGCTACGAGCCGCACAAACACCTATGACATCATTATTATTATCTGGCCATTTGTGCCTCCATTATTATTTTGAAAACAGGCCGGGATATTCATCCTGCGCGGAGGAGGCCCTTGTGGGCCAGTCATTATCATCATTTTATAGCTCGTAAGACGCCACGCGCGCAAGCTTTTATTATTCTTATAGCTCGTAAGACGCCACGCGCGCAAGCTTTTATTATTCTTATAGCTCGTAAGACGCCACGCGCGCAGGCTTCATTATTCTCATAGATCCGTAAGTCGCCTCGCGCGCAGGCTTCATTATTTTTACAGCTCGTAAGTCGCCTCATGCGCGCAAGCTTTATTATTCATATAGCTCGTAAGACGCCTCGCGCGCAAGCTTTTATTATTCTTATAGCTCGTAAGACGCCTCGCGCGCAAGCTTTTATTATTCTTATAGCTCGTAAGACGCCACGCGCGCAGGCTTCATTATTCTCATAGATCCGTAAGTCGCCTCGCGCGCAGGCTTCATTATTTTTACAGCTCGTAAGTCGCCTCACGCGCGCAAGCTTTATTATTCATATAGCTCGTAAGACGCCTCGCGCGCAAGCTTTTATTATTCTTATAGCTCGTAAGACGCCTCGCGCGCAAGCTTTTATTATTCTTATAGCTCGTAAGACGCCACGCGCGCAGGCTTCATTATTCTCATAGATTCGTAAGTCGCCTCGCGCGCAGGCTTCATTATTTTTACAGCTCGTAAGTCGCCTCACGCGCGCAAGCTTTATTATTCATATAGCTCGTAAGACGCCTCGCACGCAAGCTTTTATTATTCTTATAGCTCGTAAGTCGCCTCGCGCGCAAGCTTTATTATTCTCATAGCTCGTAAGTCGCCTCGCGCGCAGGCTTTTATTATTCGGCGTGCTATATCTTATTCATGCTAGTGCACCATCATTATCATAAAAACCACAACACGTCACCATCATGAAGAAAACCTCCCAAAACTCAAAGACAATAAAGATAAGGCCGAAGAAAAGGGAAAAAACCGCCTCACGCCCTAACACACCTCATAAAGTCCAGCGCTCCACCTAAACGCTTGCGCGCCCAGGAGCAACGCTGGACTTGGGGGGCTTGTAGGGGTATGGTACTAAACCCGGTTTTACGACCCTGAATTTATTATGTTTGGCTTATTTTATTATATGGACTAATACAATGTTATTGGGCTGAGGGGGTTTTGTGGAGGTAACCCTAACTGGGCTAGGCCCATTAGGGTACCATGATGGTGGCCATGAGGCTCCCTATATAAGGAGGTCTCCACCTCCTTATTAGGGGTTGGTCATTCTCAATAAGAGCCACCACCATATTTTTGTGTCTGTGAACAAGAGATCCTGGAGATTTCTTAGCGGTCACCTCCACACCCCAAAAAGTCATTGCAGATCCCAACCAGCCGGAGAAGAAGATCAAGACGTGGTTCGTTCATCTCGAAATCCGTGGAAACATCGTCATGGATCAGGTCAGATTCATCTCGTGCTTCGACAGTTTCATATATTACCCAGAAATCAAGTTTCATAAATTAACGATAAAGTATATATTTGGTTACCTTTTGTTTTTGAAATATCGAAGTAAATCAGTTGGTCGTCTCCAAGAATTACCAGATGTTGCAAAGCTACTTGTCCCATTAGATTAACTTGTTGAAATCGAACTTGCTGAGAAACCAAAAAAAACTATGGTTTTTGGAGAGAGCACTTTCGTGCTGATAACGTGTTGTGAAACTAGCCTAATAGCAAAACAATAGTAGAGAGACATGTAAAGAGAAAGAGGAAGATTTCATTAATTAGGTGTGTATTACAAAGAGGTACATGAGATGTATATATAGGATAGGAAAACTTAGGAAGAAAGCTAATCTATATTAGGTATTGATAACCACAATATTATATATTTATAACAAGCACGACTTTCTCTCTCTTTTTTATTTTTAACAAATACATGAATTAGAGAATGTTCAAATACGGAAAAAAGTATTTAAACATAATAAACGTTAGAAACAAACCAAGAAAAAGGTACTTTAAAATCCATTTTAAGTTTATCATTAACAAAACGTAAGAATTAGATTTTTCTATCGATTTGAGAATAAAAGGCATTATGAACTGATTGGATTCGGCTACATGAGTGGAGAAGAAAAAAGATGTGACCGAGATGGCTAATTCAAGTTGCTAGTGAAAAGAAACCATAATAATTAGAATATAATACCGTCGTTTTTAGCTCCACGGATTTGTGCGTCAATTGCCCCGACATAAATATATTATATGAACTAGGGATAAGCAAATGGTACTGAGTATCGATATCGAACTAGTACCGACCGTATCGAAACAAACATTTATTTACTAGTAGCGGTACCAAGTTTATAAGAAAATCGAGATTGGAAAATTCAGGATTGGTACCATTACCGGGATATGTCGAGTTTTTGCCTTCAGTGTTACTATTGAACCAACTATTTTCAATATCGATACCAAATATAAAAAAAATCAAAATCGGTACTGATCGATACCTGTATGGTACTAGACTCATCCTACTTTAATTTTAGTTCATAGTTCCTGAGTATGAAAAGGAAAATGTAAATAATTTTATAAGCCCTATGAGTAGAAACTTTGTAAGTTTCAAAAAAGAGCAGAAAAACAATTTAAGAGAGAGAGAATACAAAAGAAGACGTTTTATGTTATGTATGTCCCGCCGAAAGGCATCCATTTACTTTGGTCGTTCCTCAAAAATGTGTGATTCCCTCTTCTTTCACACTCCACTCCCACGCGCGTCTCTACTTCACTCTCGTCTTGCAATACGGATTTAATGATTTATTTAGCAACAAACATACTTCATATTTCATATCGTATTTCTTACGATACCACATAAAACAAATTAAATATTCACTAAATCATTTTTTTGAAATGTTTGATTTTAACAAAACTGTTGCTTTATTTTAAGTGAAAAACGGGTATAAACATATGTAATTATTTGCCATTCATTTATCTATATTTATGAACATAGTCGATGTTCATTTATTTTTGTTAGTTTATATATGTTTATGTTCCTTCAGTAAAACTTTAAGTTTATTATAATTTACTCTAATATTTTGAAATTCAAAGTATCACATTTATAATTTAGAGTGCTATTATTAATTTTTATATTCATCGTTCCTTTTTACTTTTAATTGACGTTCGCTCAATTATGTCTGTTTATCTATATTCTATTGTGTTCGTTTATTTATCGTACATTCATATTATTATCGAATGAACATCAATGAACGCAAACACATTCACTTTCACTGTGCTTCTCCCATTCTCGGCATGTCTCGTAACACGTATCATAATTCCAATAGTCCAGCGTAGTCTTCCCCCATTACTTTGCATATAAACATATATGTTTCATACAAATTTGCTACTAAATATGTATCTTAAGTTATAATTGGCATACACCAACTTATCACACAATAAAAATACATAGTAGATAATATAATTTTATAAATATAAGTATCATAAATTATAAACCAATTTTATTTTTATTTTTTAAACAACAATTTTATTGTATGTTAGGCCACCGCACTCACCATTTCAAAAAGCCTCGTTGTCCTACTATGACCAGACTATGTTGTCGACTTTTAACCGGACTCATGCTAGCTTTAGAGTTTGGTTTGGACGTTTCTTTGGAAAAAACACCGTTGGTTGTCACCTGTTAATTGTTGTGTCATCACAAGAGCATAACTCTCTAGCTTAATACGTTGTGAGACGAAACCCCATGTGAATTTAGGATTTGACTGGCAATATTGCAAAAGACCTAATTCAAATCTTTTATTGTTATAATCCACTAAAATAATATAATTAATAATCAAAATTAGATCTTCACTAAAAACCCAAACCAACTATCATTATACCACAAGTGGTATAGCAATTTGAATTTAAATAATAATTACGTTTATTTCAAGACCTAATTCCAACAAAAGGATACAAAGAACTGAAGCCCACTCTCCCAAGTGCGAGTAAGCATCGAAGTGGGTGTAACCCTACCTACTCATTTTATTTAATTCCGATTCCTAACCTTCCTCTAAAGCTCTTTATTTGGTAACCTAAAATTAAAAAAAAAAGTTAAAGCATCACATAACATATCATTATTCCACCACAATTTTTTCAAAAGTATCCCACACCACACCACCATACCAACACCATGAGAAAACTCTACCACACCAAAGGCAAAATCCACCCTTCACCACCGCCACCATCACCGTCATCCACCACCACCTCCGACCACCACCTTTCACTCCTCCCTTTTGCCATAGCCACTCTTGCCGCCACTCTCCCACCACAAGACCAACAAGTCTTGGCTTACCTTCTATCCATCTCTGCCACCACCACCACCAATAATAATAACAAATACCCCACCGGAAAAGTTACTACCAAGTCCGGCAGCAGTGGAGACCACGCGCCGCAGTTTAAGTGTAACTGCTTTAGATGTTATACTAGCTTTTGGGTTCGTTGGGATGCTTCGCCAAACCGGAAAGTGATACATGAGATTCTTGATGCTTATGAAGATGGATTGACTCGTAATAATAACAAGAAAAATGGGAAGAACAAGAAGGAAAGAAAGAATAACAACAACAACAACAACAATAATATTAATATTAATAATAGTAAGGGTTTTTCTTCATCTTTAGCTTTAGCTTCTGCTACCTCTACAACCACTTCGATTGATATACACGCGCCGCCGTGTACGGTGGAGAACACGAGTCAGGAACTGGTGGACATAGAGCAAAGGAAGATGGACGGTGGAGATGAAAAGAGTGGGTCGGTACGGAAGATAGTGAGTTTCATCGGAGAAAGGATATGGGGTGTATGGGGAGTTTGATTAATATGTAACAAGGGTTTAATTAGTCATAATTACAGAAAGTAAGTGATTTGCCTGCTTTTGTAAATTTTCCAGAAGAAGGCATTTAATTCGTCTGTTTGGATACAAATAATATAGTGTTATTGATTGTTCTTAGTTCTTGCAATTATTTTTGTAATAGCTAGGCCATTCAAATGGGTAGAAGTCACACTGCCCAAGGCAGTTTTTTTGGTTCATAGTTATTTAGAATTATAAAGTTAATGCAAAATGGCAATATTTTAAATTTGTATTTTTGAAGCTCAATGATAAAAGTTAAAAACTATAACATTTTATGATAATAATTTATAAACTGTTTTTAACTCGTAATACTTGTAACTTTTACTTCCTATGTTAATAGCAATTTTATTTTAATAGAAAAGTAACTATGTATGCTTATAGTGAATAGTTGATTGATTTTCCTCTTTATTAGGGGTTATAATATGTTTTGAAATGGCATATATAAAAGTCACGAGAGTTATTTCTCTTTTAAAGTGAGATTTTTTTGGACGATAAAAGTATGAATATAAAAGTATCATCGGTCACATTATCAATATCATTATTATGGGTCAATAAATAATAGTTTAAATATTAAAATCCAATTTTTCTTGTTTATAGAAAAAGTATATAGTCAGTTATTTATAACTTCAAAATTAAAAATTTAACCTGCTAATTTTTGTCAATGTCTTTAAACTGTTAACCCAGGGTGTCAAGGGTCGCTTGTTTAATTACTAGCTAACGTGTCAAACATGAACGAATTGAAAAACCATTTATCGGTCGATAGTGCCAACAGGTTGAACCGGTAACCCATTTATCAAGCGGTAGTGCCAACAAAATCAATGAAGCAGTAATAATTTGCAACCAATTTGTTAATACATCAATTCATGTCTTACTTTTGTGACGTTGAAGCTACCAAGTATAATAATGTGTATTGAATGATTTAGTTTCCTGAAGCGTCAAGTACTATGGCAATTGAAAATTTGATTTGGTAGGTTGCCTTTGAGACGACTTTAGTTTAACAACTCCATCCTTAAAATATTACTTATGTTTAAGATTGGACTTTGGAGTTTGGAGAATAAAAGGTCAAAATGAGGTGCCAACCTTGTCGGGAATTCTTTCTTATCCATAAATCCAACAAAACCTTGAATTTATTTACCGCTCATTGTATATGTTTTCATTAATTGGTTGGATATAGAATCCTTGTCTATTATTGTTAGTTTTAAAAAAATTATTTAAATATCGCACAGAATCTAATTACGTCTACTGTTAGAATTAGATAAAAACATTAGCTCTCTCATTTGATACTTTTCACAATACACTATTTTATGCTAATCGTACTAATGCTTTAATGCACCATCATTTTATTACAAACACATGTATTTAGTTTTAGAACGCATGAGATTTTTACTATATTTATTATAATGCTTATATCTAGCATATTTAGTTTTCTCGTGTATTTTTTCGATGATATGTTTTATAAAGTTGGGATGTCGTCGTAGCATACCTTTTGTATTTACGTTCTTTGTATAAACTTTGTTCAAAACCGAGTTGTTAATAATGTGTGTCAACAAACCTATTTCACCTCACGGTTTGGTTTTTTTCATTTTTTCGTATAAAGTTACGTCGTCTACCTTGTCGTCATTCTTAAAATATAATATAAAACTTTTGATAAATATTTTGTTGGATCAAATATCATTAACGCTCATTTTTATCCGAAACCCGAAACCCAACCCGAGAAAACACGTTCCCGAACCCGAACTAACCCGACCCGAAAAACCCGAACCTGAGAAAAGACTAACCCGAACCCGAACCGAAGTTTTTGGGTTGGTTCTCGGGTTTGATTTATAAGTTTCAAGTCAACCCAAATAAACTTTTAGTTTTGAAATTAAATATATTTTTTGGCATAAAAGGCTTAGTGTTAACCACTAAAGTTATCATAATATGGTCCTAATTAATTGATTGTTGTCATTACAACTATTATAGATCGATTGTTTATTGTTAATTTATATGTTTTCCGTTTATTATTAATAGCAACCGCAATCGAACACCAAGTCACGCCCGATTGAAGATGATTATGGTTCAAGTTAGTTTTACTCTTCTTTTAGATTGTTTTATCAAGTTATGTTGGTTTATGTCACACCCCCATCTTAGGGCCTAGGCGTGTGACCACAAGTTGATACCGGTTTTGTAAACACATCAGAGTTGCGGGTTTTATTTTAGCGGAAGTCTTTAATAAAATATTATTATATTGAAAACTTATTAAAAAGTCGGGTTTAAATACCCATTCAATGTTTACAATACATTTCTTTAGAAAACATAACTCTTTTGTAATATTTTGAAAAAATATTTAAGCCATCAGATAGCATCTAATGACTATAAATCCAATCTTCTATTTTTTCTTGCTTGTATGTTCTAACCTTTCTTGTTTCCCGGTAACAAGGGTGGAAAATACGTCAGCACAAAGCTGGTGAATAACGCTGACTCTAAAATCTCTTTTCAATACCTTTGTGAAACTATCAATAATACCTTTGTGACTACTCATTAGGCACCCAACTAAATTGGGATCAAACTACCCTAAGTACCATGTACAATTAATTATATACACAATATCATTTCTCTGAACAGTCCCGTAGATCTTCAGAGGCATGTTGATGATATGCATGGCCTCGGGGAAATGCTGAGTCACCATGTATGTTTGAATCCAGACACATGTATACTCTTAATCAGAGTGTTCGTTTCTTATTATTGTAACACAAAGTTTTAAACATCCAAACTCATTATAAAAGGTTTGGGGCGTATTCACATGTTCTATTTATAATAAGTTTCTGTTACTGATTCCTGTTTTCTGATTCTATCTCTTGATTGGTTACCTCGGACCTATAGTACGAGAATAACCTTTGTATAAATAACTAGATCATCGATCTAGCTTCAGACATTTAGTCCGTTTTTGTATAGCGTTAACCTTGATAAAATCATTTGTTTATTCAAAACATTTGGACCTTTAGTCCCTTTGTTTGTTTATCAGTTGTATGCTCGTTTCTTTTTCAGAAAGAAACATCTATACTGAGTTTCTTCTTCAAGAAGAAACATTAATTTCTTTAACTACAATCTCTTGTATTATATTTCTTATTCATAAAGAAGAGAAATATGCATTTTGTCTCCCTGGTTTATATCCACATTCGATAAGTTTACCCCTGAAAAAATTTTTGCGAACTTTGGGCCACTATGTTTCTCCGGCGGGTCAGTCTGTGCCCCTGCCGTCAGTTGGCTGACAAAAAAAGGTTGAAATGACCATTTTACCCCTGAGCTTATAACTAAATCAAAAAATTCTTTCAAATAGTGTAGCGGTCGGGGTTCGAACCCCCGACCGCTAGGTTAACAATAAGCAAAACTTACCGTTTGAACTAAACAAGTGTTTGTTTATAGTTATATTATATGAAATATATATTCTTTACTAATTTAAAGAGTTTCTCATCCTCATCATCATCTTTTCCATATATCTATATTTCCATATATTTATCCTTATAATCATCATATATATCATCATATCTATATCATCAAAATCATCATATTTTTAAACTTTTCACCCGAAACGAACCGTTTTTACTAAACTTTTCGCTCGAAAATAACCAAACGAGTCATTTTTTTAGTAAACTTTTCGCACGAAAACAACCAAACGGGCTTTTTTTTAATATACTTTTCGCCCGAAACCTACGAAACACTCCGTTTTTTAATAAACTTTTCGCACGAAAACAACCAAACGAGCCGTTTTTTAGTAAACTTTTCGCCCGAAAACAACCAAAACGCGCAGTTTTTAGTAAACTTTTCGCCCGAAAACAACGAAACGCGACGTTTTTTACTAAACTTTTCGCCCGAAAACAACCAAACGAGCGTTTTTTAGTAAACTTTTCACCCGAAAACAACCAAACGCGCCGTTTCTTAGTAAACTTTTCGCCCGAAAACAACGAAACGCGACGTTTTTTACTAAACTTTTCGCCCGAAAACAACCAAACGAACGTTTTTTAGTAAACTTTTCACCCGAAAACAACCAAACGCGCCGTTTCTTAGTAAACTTTTCGCCCGAAAACAACCAAACGAACCGTTTTTAGTATACTTTTCACCCGAAAACAACCAAACGAACCGTTTTTTAGTAAAATTTTCACCCGAAAACAACCAAACGAACCGTTTATTAGTAAACTTTTAACCCGAAAACAACGAAACGCTCCGTTTTTTAGTAAACTTTTCGCCCGAAAACAACCAAACGGGCCGTTTATTAGTAAACTTTTAACCCGAAAACAACGAAACGAACCGCTTTTTAGTAAACTTTTAACCCGAAAACAACTAAACGAACCGTTTTTTAGTAAACTTTTCACCCGAAAACAACCAAATGAGCCATTTTTTAGTAAAATTTTCACCCGAAAACAACCAAACGAACCGCTTTTTAGTAAACTTTTCACCCGAAAACAACCAAAACGAGCCGTTTATTATTAAACTTTTCACCCGAAAACAACCAAACGAACCGTTTTTTAGTAAAATTTTCACCCGAAAACAACCAAACGAACCGTTTTTTAGTAAACTTTTAACCCGAAAACAACCAAAACGAGCCGTTTTTTATTAAACTTTTCACCCGAAAACAACCAAACGAACCGTTTTTTAGTAAAATTGTCACCCGAAAACAACCAAACGAACCGTTTTTTTGTAAACTTTTAACCCGAAAACAACCAAAACGAACCGTTTTTTAGTAAAATTTTCACCCGAACAACCAAACGAACCGTTTTTAGTAAACTTTTAACCCGAAAACAACCAAACGAACCGTTTTTTAGTAAACTTTTAACCCGAAAACAGCCAAACGAACCGTTTTTAGTATACTTTTCACCCGAAAACAACCAAACAAACCGTTTTTTATTAAACTTTTCACCCGAATGACCGGAAAAAACGAGATGTCCGGAAAAACGAGTTGGCCGAAAAAACGAGATGGCCGGAATCCATGGCGACGTGGTGCCGGAGGTTAGGGGTTTTGGTCGGAATGACTTATGGGTCGCCGGAGAAACGAGTGTCAGCGCCGAAGATGGTGCTACGATGATGAAGATGATGATGATGAGCTGCTGTTGTTGAATATGATGATGATGAGCTGCTATTGTATTATTAATATTATTATTATTATTATTATTATTATTATCTCTTATTATTATTATACTATTACTATTATTATTATATTTATAATTTATTAAAAGAAGATTACTAAAATACCCTTAATATATTTGTATAATTACAAAAATACCAACGGTCAACGGACGGTCAACTGACGGTAGGAGTTAGAAGAACCCGCCGGAGAAACATAGGGGCATAAAGTTCGCAAAATCTTTTTCAGGGGTTAACCCATCTCGCGACGATATAAACCAAGGAGACAAAATGCAGATTTCTCCATAAAGAAATATTATTTTGACTATAACATTCACTTAAGAAAAGTTATATGATTCTTAATTGTAATCAAGGTTCAGCTATATCTCCGACTATGGTCTAAGCTATTTATAATAAAATAATAAATTAGGCAGAACCTCTTACCTCGCACGGGTATTCAGAGCTAGATATTCCTAAGTTTATACGGACAACACTTCTACTCTATGCACGTCTATTGAGGCGTTCTTGATCAACCCTTCGTGGCACATAAATCGAGGTGATGTTAAAATGTCGTCGGGTCGTGCACGTACTTCGAGACGGAATGTCGGGTTACCTTTTGGGTGGCACACACTTCGAGGAAATGTAGGATACTTGCACGGATTACGAGTTTCGACACATCAAACGATACTCGGCAAGCAAAACGATGTAGAGAGAGAGTGAAATTCTAGTGAGAGAGTGAGTTGTGGTGTGTGTGGGAGATGGTCGTAGCCCCTCCTATTTATAGCCGATCTTGGGTCCCATCGCGGTACGCGATGGGCCCTTTCTCATGGTCATCGCATATCGCGATAACACATGTCATCAGACGCTGCCACGTGTCGCCACGTGGCCTGACACATATTGCCACGTGTCCTGCCCAGCTGCCATGTGTCACCAGAGTGTGACACGTGTGTGATGTGTCATCACGGCCCATCGCGGTACGTGATGGCCGTCTTCTTGGACTCATCGCGTAGCGCGATGGGTCCCTGTATATTATTTTTCATTTTCATTCCTTCATCTTTTGTAGCTTGTCACTTCTGGTCTAATTTTCGTTGTCCAAAAATACTAAGGCCGCTCGCGGCGGTGCGAGCGTGCGAAGTGTAAAGTGCGCCACATTGCGCCCAACGCCCTCGCCTACGCCGTCGTCCTCGCCCGAGCGCGTGTGCGTCGAGTGCTACGCACCCTACGCTAGGACCACTTGGTGCATGATATTCATAAAAGAATATTACTATGGAAAATCTCTTCCTTATAAAGAGCTTCCATTTCTTTACCACTTTTCATGTGGGATGGATTCCATCTTCCTTATTTATACCTTAGTGGAATGCTTCCACTTTCTTACATCTTCTAATGTGGGATGGAGTTTTCTCTTTACTTATTTTCTCCATGTAAGAATACTTATCTTTAGGAAATATTTTTGTTTCCTTATTTTTCTTATATTTCCTTATTTAAAATTTTCCCATGACTTGTCTTTAATATTATTTTTGATTTCTCGACTTTCATAAGTTGTCAAATTTGGATCAAAATTTTGGGGATGTTACAGTTTATTATTTGATTATTTGCTTACGAGTAAAGAATAATATGTTGTTTTAATTTTAGCATTGTAGTTTTTTAAATTTTTTTGTTATTTGTTTTGTTTTTCTAGGATACTCGAAACTTGTTTAACCCAACCCGAAAAAACCCGAAATACACGAACCCGAAAACCAGTGAGAATTTCGGGTTGGGTTTCGGGTCAAGATTTAAAACTTTGAAACCCGAAGAATCCGACCCGAAAAACCCGAAACTCAAAAAATGATTCCGAAGAACACCCCTAAATATCATACTTCTTTTTTTATTTACCATGGTACGGTGTACAACATCACCATGAAAATGCTCACAATATTTATAAAAATATAAATTTCATGATGATATAAGCTTTAAGCACACAAAATATAATCATCAAATACATATCTCATATGTTTGTAAAAATTTTACGATAAAGAGAAAGTTCACATGTGTTTCTTGACCTCCTTGCAAGACGTAATTTAGTTACATAGCTTCCGACAAAGAGTTTGATTATTTATTTATTATCAAACAAATAATCGACATGCTAAGGTTTTGAAAAATTCAACTACTTATTTGTTAGGAGTTTTGTTTTCCTACAAGTTCTTTAGCACTTAATCATATTTTTTTAGTGTGTTTGAAATTATTCGTGAATCGTGTATGAATTAAGAGGCCATACATTGCCTTCAATGATACCACCTATAAATTATGAATTATTTTAATCATACGTCTCTTGGTATTATTGGGGTCGAAACTTTATTTGAAAGAATAACTTTTGATGTAAATTTGTATGAAAATGACGCTAATTTTGCAACAAATGAAAAGGTCAAGTTTAACAAAAAGTTAAAAAATATGTTTTCCGATTTCCGATTCTAACCACTATGGTTTGTGATCTGCTAAGGCCATGTGTAGTGGAGGGGCTACAAATGGGGGCGAATTACGCCGTGTGGCGCCCAGACAGTAAGGGGTGAGAATTTGTTTTTGGGTGTAATGGTGTAGGGGCTATAAATAGTAATATAATAATATATATATGTGTGTATATATATATACACATGTATATATAACACACACAAAATAATATAATAATAATATTCCTTTTACTCTTCCGGCGACATCACGCCCCCGCCCCTTTTCGCCCAAATATCGCCGGGGGGGGTCCAAAACTTCTCGCCCCTTTTCACCCCTCCTTCTCGCCCCACTACGTATGGCCTAACTGTTCAAGCTTCAAAAGTAGTTTTGGAATCTACCAGTGATAGATTTATATCTCTAAAAAGAACTCCAAAGCTAATGAAAATATGTGTTTGTTTCAAGGACCATTTGAATCCGCGGGAAGCGGACAAGACACATCTTCATTTGAAGATGCCTGTATCATAGACGAGGAAACTAGAGGAACACACTTACCAATTAAAAACTCGCTTGTGGAGAAGAACTACCTAATAATTCTGATGACGCCTACTAAACAACAACAATTAAATACTAAACAAGGCCGCCGACTATTAACATCAAAAAGTAAAATGTATTGTTATTTCTCTGTTTTTTTTAATGTGCAGCAATTTACTTTTTTGTTATAATCTTTTAAAAAAGCAAATAAAAAGCATACTTTATCCAGTTTGGGTTTTCCCCCCTCTCAAACGATTTCAACATGAACCGACTCAACTAAGAACCAGTTTTGACCATATTTTATCAAAACTTGGAACTAGAGGTGCACACAGAAATCAGTTAACCGGTTTCTAACCGATTTTGTAACCGGTTACTAACCGGTCCAATCCTAACCGGTTATTAACCGATCCTAACCGTTGGTTAGTAATCGTTTTATATTCTTGATTTCAAAACCAGTTAACCGAACCGGTTAACCGATTTTTTTAATTATTATTTTATTAAAAATCCGGTTTTTTTCCGATTATTAATCGGTTAACCGATCAGGTCTGACCGTCAAAACCGGTTACTACCCTATCCGAAAAACCGGTCTAACCGATTATTTCCAGTAAATAAAAACGGTTAATGTTAACCGGTCAACCTATTTGTGTTGTGTTACATCTAGTAGTAACCGGTTTTGGCCCGCGCCCAAACATATGTGGTTAACTTATAATGTCTTGACTAGTATTATTACCCGCGCTTCGCAACGGGGTGGCTTAAGTTGATGATTACTGTTGCAATCATACAGTTAATAAAAATGTATTTAAAGTCCGAAGCCAACTAAAGTACAAACAAAAACCGAAAGCAAAGGCTTGGAGTGATCTTGTAAAGGTAATCAGCATTTACTCATTTGTTTCGATCACGGATGAACTGTATGTATTTAAATAAATCTCCTACTGATCCGATTTTCGTTTTTGCTAATAAAGTGCTGATCAGCTTTTTCAGCTGCTGAAGAAACACTAACCGAACCCCGGGCAGATTACTGGTAACCTGGGGGTTGGAGAGATGTTTCCCACGAGGGGTTAGACCCTTGGAAGATGGTTCTTCTGATAACCTGCAAAACAGACACCGTG
Source organism: Bidens hawaiensis (assembly GCF_021521415.1). Lineage (NCBI taxonomy): Eukaryota > Viridiplantae > Streptophyta > Magnoliopsida > Asterales > Asteraceae > Bidens > Bidens hawaiensis. The sequence goes on from NW_027503463.1 coordinate 32,070, forward strand.
AGCTCGTCACTGAGAAGGGGGGGTTCCTCCTTGTGACCACCCTCCGGCGTGAGAATCAGACTAGATTGCTCTTTAAATATAAAAGTATATTAAGAGATTGCTAGAGCAGATATCAGGTATAATATGATGATAATGTAGTAAGATATGATAAGATGAGATGGTCATACCATTTGTGGTATTTATAGCCGAAGGTAGGTTTCCAAAGAGGTATGGCCGGCTGCAACAGTGTTCCTATTCCACCAACAGCAGCCTACGCACGTGCCCTGCTGGTAGTTGGTGGGTAGGTAGCGGCTGATAGTGACCAGGCCTGCTGTATACTATTCCTGTTCCACCAACTGACGGCTACGCACGTGGTATGGCAGTAGTTGGTGAGTAGGCAGCGGCTAATAGTGACATACAGTGCAGGAGCATGCTGCTCGCCATACTGTTGTCAATAAGCTGTCGTATCTTTAGTCAGATCTTTTTCCCATACCTCGTCAGGTACAGTACAGAAGATCTTCCTGTATCGTACGGACTGGCTTATTTGGGCGGGAGTATTCCCCCTCCCGCCCTTGTGCGGGATAGTTCCCGGCTTCGCTCATTCCTTCAGGTGACACTGAGTGATTGAGAGCTAAGTGCCTTGTGCGTGTAGCCCTGCTGCGCGGGTGGCCTTCCCTGATGGCTTGTATCCGAGGCTGCGGGGACAGGCGGAGTCCTTCACCATCGGGAGGCATATCCTGCGGGACCAGCTTGCGTACTGCGCGTAAGGACGTCACGTCTCTGAGCATGGTTGGTCCTGCGGATCCAGTTGGTTTCTGCGCAGACGTCCCTCTTCAAGGTGAGTCTTGCGGGTCCAACTAGGCTCTGCTGGGACCTACCTCTTCAAGTCCCCCCAGTCCAATGTCCTTCTCATGAGTGTTTAATAAAGTGAGGTGAACTTTTGGACTTAAGCAGAGGGTTTTGAAAAGGGTTTTTCTAAGGTTTTCCATGGGGATTCTTCCCGCGGAAGTCCTTGTCACTTGCAGAAATGCCCGAGTTTCCTGCTTGGTCTTTGGGTATGATGCGGGCAGGTCTGTAACCTCCTCGCAAGTCAGGAGCGTTGAGTCCCACTTGTGTGGATTCTCCATGAGGTTTTGGTAGTTTTGAACATAGTGATCAATTATGTTAAAACCACCAATTCCATCCTGGAGCTTCAAACAACGTAGTTCTCGACGTTCCCGCTATGCGGGGATGTTATTTCCGTTTCCGCAAGCATTGCCCAGAAGATCCTTCTTGGTTTCAATTCCCAGCGGAGCGCTAGGTATGTGAAGGGTTTTGCCTTAACACTGTACCTGCGCTCGTCTTACGGTTACTTTACTTCCAAGGTATTCCTGGCGTCAATTCCCTGCGGGTGCTAGGTATGTGAAGGGTTTTGCCTTTACACTGTACCCGCACCCGTCTTATAGTTACTTGGCTGCCGAGGTACTTGGCTTCAATTCCCTGCGGGTGCTAGGTATGTGAAGGGTTTTGCCTTAACACTGTACCCGCATCCGTCTTACGGTTATTTGTTCGCCAAGGTTTTCTTGGCCTCAATTCCCTGCGGGTGCTAGGTATGTGAAGGGTTTTGCCTTAACACTGTACCCGCATCCGTCTTACGGTTACTTTTCGCCAAGGTTTTCTTGGCTTCAATTCCCCGCGGGTGCTAGGTATGTGAAGGGTTTTGCCTTAACACTGTACCCGCATCCGTCTTACGGTTACTTGTTCGCCAAGGTAAGGGGGTATTTTCCCGCTTACTTTTTAATATTTTTAAATTTTGAATTTTGAAATTCGAAAGGTTGGTGGAAAGATAGGAACAGTCCAAACCTCTGAAACGTCGCGCGACAGTTTCTTCTGACTGTGTCAGGACGTGCAGGAAGTTATGGTGACGTGACATTATATGGTCATTCCAGACGCTTTTTACGGCGCGTGGGCACGATTTTTCGAGCGCGTGGCCGCGAAATTACTGGCACACGTCCTGTCAACAGCTGTTGCCAGCCTGCTTTTTGCCACGTGTCATAGTTTCATTGCACCTTCGATTTATCTCTCCTCCGCATTAAATTCACCGCATTAATTGAGATTAGTATATAAAGGGGGAGAGGCCTCTTTGTAATCCACACTTTCACCTTTCTTCTTCTTCTTAGTGATTTCCGGCAAATACTCCCCTTTTCAGGCAAGCATTTTCCCGAAATCGCTTTCTTCTTTCTGCAAAATGTCTTCCCATGATGCTGAAGCTGTAGCCGATGATAGGAGTACTGCTGGCGAGTGCCAGTGTGCTCTACCTGTCGATCAGTACCAGTACATTGTCAGGAAGTTCATGCTTGAGTCTCTTGAGCCTGAGTTTCCTGAATCCCACCAGACTGTGTACGATGCCCCCAGTGGCAAGATCGGGGTATATGCTGCATTCTTTGTCTATGGGAACCTTAGGTTTCCTTTGACAAAGTTTATGTACCGTGTCCTGGAGAGGCACGGTGTGCACCTGACCGAGGTGCATCCGATGGCGATTGCCAAGATCCGGCACTTCGAGTGGGTGTGCCGGATTCTGGGTATTGAGCCCTACGTGGACCGCCTGATGACCTTCTATAC
>NW_027503464.1:0-31095 GCF_021521415.1 Bidens hawaiensis
TGCATCTGGTGTAGTAAAAAACATAAGCGGGACATGGGTCACCAAATCCAGATAGTTTTTAAACGGGTTATAACAAATCATTTATTTATGAAACTCTTTCATCATCAAACCCTAAGTATATTATTAACTTTCTTACAATAAAGAAAATTAAAATTCCAAAAATAAATATTAAAAAATAAAAAATGTAAAACAACCATTCTCTCAAGCCATCAGATTGCTTTATTTGTAAATGAAGGCTTCTCACACATTTGACCCGAATTCACGGGTAAAGGTCTCACCAAACCCAGATAGCTCTTAAACGGGTAACATCTCATTATATTAAAAATTAATCTCATAAAATATTTGATATGAAAATCCTATAAAACAGGGATATACTAAAAAATAATATCATATTTTATTTAATAATTTATAATAAAGAAAATAAACGGGTAATGAGTATCACCAAACCCAGATAGCTTTTAAACCGGATCATAACATACCATCTATTTGTGAAACCATTTTATCATCAAACCTCAAGTATATTAATTATTAACTTTCTTACAATAAATAAAATTAAAATCTAAATAGACATATATAAATATTGAAAACGAAAATATAAAATAACCCTCGTAATACGGGAAATAAAATTTAGTTAATTAGATATTGCTGCGATAACGGATGAACGTGGTCGATGGGCTAAAGAAAGAAAGATTGATGGTTGGCGAGGCTCGCCAATAGATGAATTTAAAACCTTTAAACAAACCAAAACAAAAAAAACCCTAAATCACCATCGATGCTTATCATTCAGCAACCAAACTCCAACATCATTCATTCATCGCTGCTCAAATCCGAACATCATTCAGTCTCCTGCAGACTAATCGGGTACCAAAAGCCCTAAATCACCATCGCTGATTACCAGGTTCGTAAATCATCCATCGTTTTGGCTTATAATAGTCGTTAGGGTTATAATCGTTCTAAATTCTAATCGTTCACTGTCTGCCTGCCTGGGTTTCAATAATCGTTAACTGTTTGGTACTAATCGAGTAATCGGACTAAATATCTAAGCATAGAAGATCAGCTGGTGTAAAACAGGCTTAATGCATATGATATTTTGATTGATTAGCTAGCAACTAATTGTACACATTTTGTTCAATCGTATCACTCGTCACTGCTTGATTTCAAATTTTGATGAATTAGGTTTTGGAAGAGTGAATGCATGAATTTTTTGTGTTTTAACTCAGCTGGTTACTGTATAATTTCTGAAAATTAGGTTTTAGCAATCACAGGATTTGTGCATTTAACCTGTGAATTTGTGATCTGTTAGCTTTTGAAAGATCTACGTGTACAACTAATAGATACAAATACAAATACAAATAGTTGTGATGTGATTTTGAGTTCCATTTTAGGGTTTCTTTCTTTGTTGATCGAATTCATTATACTACTACTAATAAAGCAAGAAATTGTTGTTTCAATTGGTTATTCAGAGGTAGGTAGCTAATCATGATGCTTTTGGGGGCCATAAGATCCGTAAGAACCACCACCCGTCTAATTTACTCAAGATCCACCACCACCCGATTGGGGTGGTTGTTTTCACCACCCACCGACTGCAACAATCACCTCCCCGCATCATCAAGGTTTATACAGAGCCTCACCGATACCCGCTTTCCTAAACGAAGACCCCCCCTTGTTAAGCCCCCCCGAAGGAAAAGGGCTACCTCAAAACCTCCAGGTTTCTTTCTTTCTTTACATTTTCATCTTCAATTCAATTCAATGCTTCAAAATGTGATTTAGGAGTTTTTTTGTAATTTTACCCAATTGTTTAGGTGATTGATACTCTAGAACAACATCATAAGGTGTTGTAAAGTATGATTTTTTTCTTGGAAAATGCAGGGCCTTATGCTTGGGTCAACTATGTTCCTGATCAACCGATACCTGCAAATCAACCCAATGTTGGAAGCGTTAAACGTAGAAATGAAAAAAAGCGGATAAGACTGCGTAAGGCCTTTATACTGGTACGGGTCTCTCCAGCTTTTCTTTTATTACATAGTAATAATCATGTAGTCGTCTTATTATTCCACATTTATGTGAGGACAAATTTTAGTTGAAAACCTTACGGGCTTTCACTTTTGTCCAACTAAGGACTCAAACCTTTTATTTTCATGATTAAATCCTCTAACTTGATAAAAAGTTAATGACGAAAGGTCTTTTTTTATTAAGTGAATGGATTTCATCATGCAAAAATGGGCCTTTGATCAACTTTTAACAAGTTAAAGAATTTAGTTGTCCAAAAACTAAAACTTTAAACGAATCTAACGTTCTGCGAACCGTTTGGGCGGTGTTCGTCTGTTTATTAATCGGACAAATACAAACATGCTAGTTCATGTTTGTTTGGTTCATTAGCAAGCCTAGACATTTTTGTTAAAAACAGTTTCATTAAAAAGGTCATTTGTGTTAAATCTCAGCAAGTTAAGGGATTATATTATGTAATTATGGTAGTCATATTTGACACGCTAATAAATAGTAACTTATTAAAAGGTTTAAAATATTGAATAAAAAGTGTCTCAGATCAAACAGCCATACTAAACTAGTTTTATACCCGTCCGGTGGACGGGTTGCTTAATGTCATGATGTCATAAGTATCTTTGTTAGCATTAAAAAAAATACAATCTTTATCAACTTCAATATTTTTTCCAACAATGATCATACTTCACTTGATGATTGCTTAATCTTCTCTTTTTGACATCAAATTGCCCTATTCTTCATTGCTTTAGTCTTCTCCAGTGATTAAATTCACTTGATGATTGGGCGTCAATAAATTTAAAATCAGACCCATCACCTGTACAATTTTTGGTTTTCAAACTATCTAAGAAAAAATAACCACAAAAATATATCCCAAATTAACCAAACCAATTCTGCAAGTACCAGAAGTATAATAATACCTAGTTTTATACCCACCCAATGGCCCACGTTAATGATACCAAAATTTTAACCTGTTATCACAATAATTTGGACCTGTTCATTAACACCTTAACAATAAAAAAGTATTACACGTTTCCTATTTGAATTTTACTCGTTAATAAAAATCTTTTGACCCGTTGGTGAAAATCACGGTTTCAACAGATAACCCGTTAATAATACCAAACTTTTACACGGTACTGGGTAATTTTGACCCGTTAATTACAAATATTGAGAAAAAAAAATCAAACTTGAGCTACCCAAAGTGCCAACCAACCAGTACAACAACACAAAATATCATATCATCAAGTTATTCATTTGATGAACTAAAGTTCAAGTTCAAAGCATTACTAATTCCATTACAATCTCAAAGTAGGTTGAAATAATTTTACAAAGAATGTTGGAATTTACAAAGTGGTCAGTTACTCGTGAAAACATAAAAGAACTAAACATAAGACGAGGTCAAAACAGCTATATAATGCAAACGAAAACATAAATTTGAGACTTGCATAGTTTCTTTAAAAACAGCTTTATATATCACACCATTGTAATAATCAAGTCCTCTTTCTAAACTCAAATCAAGAACCACTTTGTCCACGCATCATTGACTATTGAGACATGGAGCTGTTTATTGATCAACCGTGATAATTTATCACTGTAATTTTGCTTTCCCCTGCATAATACAACAATGCCAATAAGAGATTCTTATGAGCATATATAAAATTAATATTACATTATCTATAGAGTTGCTTTATAATTAACACCTATTTAACTTCCTAATTTCCCGAATTTCCCTGGTTTTTATTTTATTTGATGTCAAATCTGGCCCGTGTTTCAGATGTGTGTATGCTACCCGAAGAGCAGCAAATAAGTTTCCAAAACTTCAAATACCAAATCTAAAAATTCTTTTGATTTGGTTGAATCTGTAGCCACAACTTTTGGAATTTCCAAATCTGCCCCTAGTAACAAATTACTAATTATTGTGCTGCAATTAACACTTGTAACAACTCGAAATGCCCTCAAAGCTGATCTGTTTAACTCGTAAACAGCAAAAGCATCCCCAACCGTTTTGATTTAAATCCTGTATACAAATCGTTACTGATTGCGGTTATTGAACATAAACAAAGTACCAATAATACCTTCGAAAAACGATGAAAAAGTGCCATTTTCTTCAAGTATTTGTCGCACATTGTGATTACAATTGATTTGGTTAGAATGCTTGTGTGTTGACCTTTTGCACATCTGGATGGCATAAAGGTTAAAAAAATTAAATGTAAGAATTAACTACAAATGTGTGCAATAGAAATACATGTTTTATTTATTTATTTTTGTAGACGTTGCTTCATAACTTCAAAGAATGGAAGCAAATAAAAAGTTAAACGGCAGAATATAAACATATTTCAAATGGGAAGCCTTACAAAATTGATAGGTTCCTCAAATTTCCAAGTGATGTGGTTAAACTTCCATTAAGAGAGTTACTATAGACGTCCCTAGAAAATTCATAATCAAAACTTCAATTATATCTTGATACAAAGATCAATTATTGAAGATATTCATGGTTTTGAATATTCAAACATATAATCTTCATCAAAGAAGGTAAATCCATGTAAAGAAATTGTTGAAAACAGCTGGTGTGCATAACCAATTATACAAATGAACCTGTTGAAATTTAGAGCAATTCAAATATATATATATAGGGGCGGGTTATAGTAAAAAGAGATAGTTTTCTAGGAAGAGTAAGAATAGATCTAGGCCCTTGGATCTAGGATCTAATGGTTAAGATTAGTAGTTTCAAAAATACCAAATAGTTTCCTAGGATCTAGGATTTAGCCTACATAGTTCCCTAAATAGGCTCACATAGTTTCCTAACTCTAAATTTTATGTCCTTCCTACTTTTTCTACAAAACTATGTATTTTTATTTTAACCATTTTCTATATATATATATATATGTATATATATAGGGATAGGTTATTGTAAAAAGACAATGTTTCCTAGGAATGGTAAGAAATAATTATAGGCCATTAGATTAGGGGATCCAAGGGTTGAGATTTAAAATTACCAAAAGCCGACATAGTTTTCTAGAATTACTCTTTCACCATTATAACTGACATAGTTTCCTAGAATTATTCTTTTACCATAAGTTTTAATGCCAAATGTCAAAAATATATTGGTTCTTACCATTCCTAGGAAACTCTTTATTCTTATTTGAACCCTTTTATATGTATATATATATATATATACATGTTAATAATTTGATAGAATTACCTGATTATGGTTTGTTGCTCTTTCTCTATAGATAAGCCACCCTAAAGAGATTGTATCAAACATCAAGTTTTTAGCCTTAAATGTACATACATATATAAGTACATGATTACATCATATATGATCAGATGTTAAATCAATAAAATACCTGGATTGTGCTTAACGCCCTTAGTAGCCCTAGAGATCCTCTTCCGTTTATAACAACTTGTTCCCCTGGGTTTATCAAATGATTAACCGGCTGAATGATGCATAGGTTGAATACGTTTATATTCTACCAGTTTGTGTCATTATGACTTTGTATGGGAGCACGGGGGAGGTGAGAAATCAAAACCGTCCATAACTGTAGATTTCTAGGAGAGAGAGTGTAGAATATATTATATAATTTTGATCTGTTAAACCTAACCAACCGATCTTTTTTGCTAGATCTGAATTTAGAATTTAGAATATTAATCGGATTTTGATGTTGCGCAGGCTGAAAAGAAGAAACGAAAGGCTCAGTTGCAGGAAGCTAACAAGAAGAAGAAAATGAAGAGGATAGAAAGGAAAATGGCTGCTGTAGCAAGGGATAGAGCATGGGCTGAAAGACTAGCAGAGTTGCAGCAGATTGAAGAAGATAAAAAGAAGGCAGCAGCAGCTATGACTTAATTTCTGCAATTTCTTAGAATCTTGAATGTAGTCTTTATGTTTCTCAATTGAGTTTTCTCTTAAAAGATAATGTGTTTTGTGATTCATGACTTGATGCCATCTGATGTTTGGTTCAATGATGCATTGTTAAGTATGTTGGTAATAATAACCTTTTTCATTTTATATTACAGGTTGTATACTATTAAGAATAAGAACATACTAATTATGTAATTAAAGGCAGACACAATCTTTTTTAGTCACAAAGCTTAGAGGTAGCCTCTCATATGCCTTCAATGGCCATGGGACGCTTATTAGTAATCTGATTATACAGTTTCGGGTTTGCTTGTCAGATTCGGGTTCGTTTGTGTCCCTAATGACCCATTCTTCATGTCCTTGGTTCCTACTTAGACGAGAAAATGTGAGTTAAAGAGAAAGTTATAGATATGTCGGAGACGAAGCCTTTTTTTCTCCATATCTTCTTAATAGAACCCATAATGGTTTTCTCAACAACTGCATCTTTTTTTTTCTCAATATATTTTTAATAGAACCCAGGATTATGTTAAAATAAGAAGTTAGTTTTTCATAAGAAGAATAAGAAATAAACTTAGCCATTAAATTGTGTAATGGATGGCCAAGATTAAATTGAATGAATTCATTAAACAAAAAAGGTGTAGGGGTATTATGGTTCATGCAGAAAATAGTCTCTTTTTTTTTTTTAGGAAAATTGGATTTTAATAATCCCAACTTTCTGTTATTGGCCGATAATAATCCCAACTTAGTTTATTCCTACCAGTGGTCCCAATTTTAAAAAAATTGGCTCTCAATGGCCCTCAGTTAAAAAAAACCTAACGGCGTCAAGGTAAAACATGTATTTCCATCATTTGTTGCAGTTACAAAACATGTGATATGTTGTATCAGGCTGTGTTTAAAAGCATAATGAGTTTTGCCTTTTAAGCTTTGTTGGATATTATGGTTTAAACTATTGTGAAGGCTGATAATTGTATATTGCTAATGTTTAGTTGATAGTGGTCTAAATCATATACATATTATATAAACATTTCCTAAACTTTTAATAGTTTTTGAGTTCGTTTTGATTAAATATTGCTCTTATATAGTTAATAGCTGGATTTTAAAGGTTACTGTTGCCGTAAAAAAAAATCAAAAGAATTCGAAGGAGCTAATTGATATCTTTCTTAGTCATCAATTTTCAGCAAAAGGTTATTATAATCTACCATTATCATTTAAAATCATATAAAGTGTATATTTTGCTGAATTTGTTCCCCCTCATGCTGTACATTGTTTCCTTCATCTTATTTTAAGTTATTGCAGTATTTTTCTATTATCTTATTTTACACCATTAATAATATGAACTCTTCCACTTAATAGTTTTCTAGAGTTTCATTTTAGGCTGCTGCTACAAAAAAGAAGATCCTTGATGAGTACTCGAAGATCTTGGTTGCTACTAATGTTTCTTTATTTAATTAGTTCAACATATATCCTCACCAATGCCACAAGGTACTGTTTAGTAACTCGTGAGAGAGATAATCAACGCCTGAGTGTTTGGTTGCTCATTTTGTTGATAAGGTAATTGTGTTTCTAGCCTATTTAAAGGTTTTTATCACATGATGATTGTGTGTAATTTGTAATGTTGACTTTCCACTATTTTGTTAGGTTGACCAAGTTAGGTTGACTTTCTTTGTTTGAATGTTATGGAGCTTTTCAGAGCATGTTTGGGATTGAGTTTGAAAAATGCTTATTGGCTTATTGGTATTTTCAAAAAGCCAATAAATTAAAATGTGTTTGGCAATCACAAAAAACTTTCTTATTTTACAATTTTGAAAGGGTTGAAAAGCATTTTTTTAAAAGCCCCAAATCCTGGCTTTTCAAAAGCCAATAAGCATTTTTCAAACTCAATCCCAAACATGCTCTCGGGCATAAACGATTCTGAGACCGAGAGTTATTTTCCATATGATGAAAACTAGCTCTCATATGTGTAATGGTGACTGTTGATGGGAAGATTGATGGTGCTTTTGTAGTCACTGGCCCGGTCAAACCTGAGGTTGCAAACTTGATTTTTTTTATTTGTTTTCTTAATTTTGTTAAATATTGAACACGTTGACAAATTTTTAGTTTGATATGTTTTGTAATTTTTGTACATATATATATATAAATAGTTTTAATAAATTTTGTTGCAAATAAATCGTGACTGCAATGCGACCAATCAATAGTATGCAAATTAAGCTATCGGTTGCAAGATCAGCAACTGCAGCAGAGTGGTCGCAAGACAGCAACAATGGTTACAAGATTTGTCCGGTGGTCGCAATATTTGCGATGGAAGTGTAACTTGCAGGATTTGCAACTGCAGCAGTGGTCGCAATATTTGCTACTTCAGCAATGATAGCAAAGTTTGCAACGACATGTCGGCCGCAAGGTTTTCGACGGAGAAGTGGTCGCAAAGTCGTCGCAACAGAGCAACTGCGACCAGCGTTTTTCCGACTGCAATTTCTGTTGCAAAATAGTCGCAATAGGGCAATGTGACTGTTTAGCGACCGCAAATACGGTCACAAATGCCTATTTTTCTTTGGGTCCAGTCAACGCCAAGTGATACAATATGATTAGATGAATTCACACGCTGGCTTCAACGACAACTCGACAACATATAGCCTTAAAAGAAAATAATAAAGTATGTAAACGTTATGAGTGGTTGGGTCCAGTCAACATCACGTGACACAATATGATTGAATGAATTCACACGCCGGCTTTAACGATAACACATAACCTTAAAAGAAAATTGGTATAGCCTTTTTTTAGTAGGCAAACACTCCAAAGAAAAGAGAGGGAGAACAAGACTTTTTGGGGCAATTTTCTGATATCTTTCAAATGCAACAATTACAAGTATTTAAAGATGCATGAGAATACATGTCCACCATGCTTGTTTGCATGTTCACCATGTCCTTTCCCTTATTCTTAGCCATGATCTACCACTACTTTACCCTACATGCATGCAATTAACTTGAACAATTCAACATAAACAAACTGACAAAATAAACGTGGCTTAATACTAAATGATGGTGGGCTTGACTTTTAATCCAACAATCGGTTGGGCTTCTTCCTGTCACGTATAGACCGGTTGTTAATCATTGATTGGGCCTGCTCCTGCATGTGGTTGGGCTGGGCCGTATCATCACTCTCCCCTTCAAGAACGACGTTGTCCTCATCGTCGAAAAAGGACAATAATACCAATAATACCGGTGACGAAAAAGGACTTTGGCTATGGCGGATAATCCCATCACGAAGCATCTCATCAATCAATTGGGTCATTACTTGTTTCTGGAAATGAGGGTAGCGATAAGGTTTTACATTCACCGGTTGGTTATCATTAAGTAAGGGGATATGATGGTCATGAGGCCGTGAAGGTGGTAAGGTATGTGGGATGTCGAAAACCAATTGAAATTTGGCGAGTAAGTCGGCGATGACGGTGTCAGTGTGAGGAGAGAGATTGGTAGAGGATGGGGTGTTCGGAGGTGAGTCCGAAATTAAAGCATGAAGCAAAGCAATGGATCCGTGGCGGAGAATAGAAGATAAGGAACTGGAGGTTACCTGCTTGGTCATAGGCTCCCCTTTGAGGGTTGTTAGCTTGCCATTGATAGTGAAAGGAGAGTTATGGGACTGAAAAATCGGCGGTGATTGGACCAAGAGTTCCCAACCAGGAGATACCAAGAACGACATCGGCTCCGTGAACCGGAAAAACGAAGAATGGAATCTGGAAGGCTGCCTTTTGCAATTGCAATGGGACATCAGGAAAGTGTCCTTGACAGTAAATGTGCTGGCCATTTCCAACCATAACAGCAAATGGTTGTAATGGTTTTGTCGATAGACCCAAGGCGTAGGCTATCCGTGGTTGTATAATATTGTGGGTACTACCACAATCAACTAAAACCGTAACTGGTTTCCCATTGATGTATCCCGTGATACGAAGGGTTTGCAAGGAGGACATACCAAAATAGGCGGCATCGGACAAGGACATAAATTGTGAAGGTGCTACGTTGTTCTCCTGCTGATCGGGTGGGTCATCTAAGGAAGCAAGTTGATCTTCGTTATCTACAATCAACAAGAATTGTGGAGGAGAACATTTGTGGCCGGGGAAAAACTTTTCGGGGCACCGAAAACATAAGCCTTCTTTTCGACGTTGTTGGATAGCTTTTGGGGAGAGTTTGGTGAATGGTAGAGGTTTGGGTGGTGACGGTAGGAGTGGTGGGTTGGTTATGGTTGGGGTGGTGGTGGTATTTGGTTTGGTGAGAGTGGTGGTAGTGGTGGACGACATGGAGGAGATCGGGGAAACAGGTGGTGTGGTGGAGTTTGTTGTAGAATAGGTTTTTGTGAGATAAGGTGGTTTGATTTTAAACAAATGGTTGAATTTGTCTTCAATGCGTCGGGCCAGGCCACAAGCCTCTTCAAACGAAGTGGGCCTAATGATAGCTATTTCGGCCTGTATCTCAGGTTTAAGCCCAGAAATAAAACAATTGATTAGGGTTTGGGCCGATAGACCTGTGATACTGTTGCTCAAGCGCTCAAATTCTGTTTGGTATTCTGGCACCGTGTTTTTTTGGTGTAACTTGAATAAGGTTGCTTCATGATTATCAAACGTCGATGGACAAAATCGAAGTTCAACGGATCGTTTGAAGGCTGCCCAGGTTCCCAGCAAGCCGTTGGTTGATTGGTTTTGGTACCATGTTAACGCATCGCCAACAAAGTGAAACGCGGTGAGGGTGACGCGTTCCTGTGGAGGAATTTGGTAGTATGTGAAATAATTTTCTGCTTGAAATATCCAACCCAACGGGTTTGTTCCATCGAACATTGGTAATTGAATTTTGGGTGATCTGGGGTTGCGTGGTTGAGTAAGGTTTGGGGCCGGTTTGGAGGTTTCATCGTCGTCGGATCCAGGAGCTAGATGGTCGGTAAGTTTGGTGATATGATTGATGAGTCGGGCGGTGTTTTCGGTTTGGGTGTCGAGTTTGGTGTTTAGGTTGGTGGTGGCTTGGACCAATGCTGCAATCTGGGTATTAAGGTTGGCTTGAATGTTGGCTGAATTGGTGGTGATGGAAATCAATTGATTCAATTGATCAGTGGCGGTCGGCGGCAAGTCATCCGATGATGTAGTGTCTTTGCGAGGCGGCATGATGGAGGGTGTTAAGACGTGAATGAAAGCACCAAGATGGTATAGCCTTTTTTAGTAGGCAAACACTCCAAAGAAAAGAGAGGGAGAACAAGACTTTTTGGGGCAATTTTCTAATATCTTTCAAATGCAACAATTACAAGTATTTAAAGATGCATGAGAATACATGTCCACCATGCATGTTTGCATGTTCACCATGTCCCTTCCCTTATTCTTAGCCATGATCTACCACTACTTTACCCTACATGCATGCAATTAACTTGAACAATTCAACATAAACAAACTGACAAAATAAACGTGGCTTAATACTAAATGAAGGTGGGCTTGACTTTTAATCCAACAATCGGTTGGGCTTCTTCCTGTCACGTATAGGCCGGTTGTTAATCATTGACTGGGCCTGCTCCTGCATGTGGTTGGGCTGGGCCGTATCAAAAATAATGAAGTATGTAAACGTTATGAGTGGTTGGGTCCAGTCAACGCCACGTGACACAATATGATTGGATGCATTCACATGCCGGCTTCAGCGACAACACATAGCCTTAAAATAAAATAATAAAGTATGTAAACGTTATGAGAACCATGGGTTTTGTATTGTGAAAGTATCTAACTGTTTATAACAAAAAAACAAATTATAAAACTAGTGACATCTTAATTTCTTTTTAATTACTTCTAGCATATGCTAATTTCAACACTTTCTTAGGTCATCGCAATCTTCAATTTAAAGAGCCTCGTTGCTGATGTTTATTTAACTGCTTCTTTGCATGGAAACTTCAATATATTATTTTGAAGTAAAAACCGAAACAGACCTTGAAATATTTACATCTGGTCGAAATCGTAAACATTAAACAACTCGTCGATCTTTAGTTTCCTGCTTCATTGTTATTGAAGGAGTTTCGGCGAGCCGATGCCAGAATAGTCTTGTCTGCAACTATAAAATAAGCCGCTCCAGCCACTATATGTTTATATAATTCTTGTCACACAATTATGTAATACAAAAACATAAATATAAGTAAAATTTTATATAAAAATGTAGCTAACCAGTGGAAACAACAAGAGCTTGTGCAGTGGTATTGAGATTAGCTCTTCCCCATGGTAGCATCCTTGCAACAGCCACCTGCAGTAGTATTATACATGCACATATACGTATAAGCATACATATGTATATAGATATACAATATATATATAGATATTTGAGGGCCTGCTATACAAACACCACCCACCCTGCCAACTAGTGTCTCTTACATCATACACACAGGCGTAGTTAGGATTTTTTTTCTATGGGTTTGGAAATTTTTAAGGGACGGACGACTAATTGTGTGTCACTAAAGTTCGAGTTTTTCTGTCTAGTCCGATTAAGTGGTTTGGGTTAAGTCACATAATAATAAAAAGGAAAAATCAAATTATTTTTAGATGAAATGTGGGTTAGTTTCGTTGTCAAGGTTTCTAAGGGTTTGGTGTAAACAATTCTACGGGTTTGATGTCGAAATTTCTACGGGTGCGATGTCAAAATTGCCGTATATATAACACTAAGATACGTTTTTCTACGGGTTCGGCTGAACCCAAGGGCGAAGTTCTTTGGGGATCCGAGGTGGCCCCGGTCACTGTCATTTTTTCCATTAGTAGATAAATTTCATGATTTTTCCTGGAAATTTTTATAAGTATTAAGCGCGGTCACCCCGATTTATTTTTCCAAGATGCTACCTATCACCACTGTTTTTTTTTAAATATAATACCTCATCGCTTGATTTTTTTTAAAAAAATCTTGCAGTCTTTATAAACAAAAGTTACAAAATAATAATCGAATAGTAAAAAACTTTGTTTTTATAAACCTCAAAATTGAGAGGGCAAGGGTGCTACTTGTAAAAATAAAAACATGTTTAAACAAAACATAAAAAAAGAACGGGGATTTATTAAGGATTTATTAGAGAGCAGAAAATTACTCTTTTACAATATCAATTGCAGAATTTTAAATTTTCAAATGTCAAAGAATATCAATCTTGGTGTTTTAAGTATTTCTGATTTATGCAAGTCTTGTGGAAACTCAGAAATGTGAGTGGCTCGGCTAATCTTGACACCTCCAGTTTCTACTTCAACAACATAGAGGGGGTTTTCAACAATGAAAATATTCAAGAATCGCCTTCGTAATAAGATGTCATATGAGTATCTCGCGAATAGATTGGTGGCTTACATAGAAAAAGAATTTGCTGAAACATTTGATTCGGAATCCATAATTGAGGAATTCAAAAATCTTAAAGGTAGTCGAGCTGCTTTGTAATTCTTCTTCTAAGGTACTAACAATTCCTCTCGGCTCTCGCATTATTATGAATATTTTAGGTCTTTGTGAGATAAAAAACTATCTAGTTTTTTTATTAATTGTAAGAACAACCCATTAGAATGAATGAAAAAATTAGATATATAGATGTCATATTGTTTGATCCGACCCAAACCAAACCACCGACACGAACCGAATTGTCGACCCGAAAACTTTTAGGTCCGTGACTTCGGTCACCGTCGTGACGAAAGCCAAGCTTCGTCGCTGGCTGAACCCGTTCCCAAAAGCTGCCTACGCCCCTGCATACACATGTATGATGATGCCATGCGAGTTGTATGATGTCAAATCAAGTCTGCATCTCTGTGTATGATAGGGCAAAACATAATACACGACTGTGTGATTTGCCCATCATATATACGACCCGTATGACATGTTAGTGATGTTTGGTGTTCCTTTAGACGCAACCATATTAATTTGTAATAATGAATTAATATTTGGACTAACAGTTGGAATTGCAGTGAGAATTGCAGCTATTCCAGCAGCCTTGGTTCCAGCAACAACTCCATCTAAACAGCCAACATAAATGTGTATACACTTTAGTCATCTAATTTGAAATTAAATTACATATATAAAGATAACATGTAACTACCATGAGACTGTTTCTTGGCTAGTTCTTGGTTGAATGAAGCCATTATTAAGACTCAAGAGAGTGGTGAAGTTCAAGTAGTTTTAAGGAAAGTAGTGAAGTGATGACTTGGTATTTATAAGTAATGAAGTCGGATGTTTTCAAAATTTGTTTATAAATATAAATAAATTTACATAGAAGTGTTAGATATAGTAGATGAGACATTTGTATGTATGTTACTTTTTTTATTTGTACTTTATTTTTAACATGTTTAATTTTTATGTATCAATTTATTTTCTTAAAACCTATGTTTTCATAACCGGGTGAACCAGACGAGCAATCGGTTCAAAACAAATTTGGTAAAAAACGACGGTTAGGGTTGAAAAATGATTTTTTTTTAAATATATTTGTTCATAGTAAACCTAGTTCAACCGGTCCGGTTTTTCGGTCGAACCGGTTCAGACCTCCCGGGTCTCTTGTAAACAAGCAAACTACATAGAATTGGACTGGCCAGTGGACCGAATCCCGGTCGGACCATCGGCCGATCCGGTCTCAACAACATTGCTAAAAACATGGGCGAGGTATTCATTTAATACATTTCTTAGGCCGGTCGTTATGCGAGGGCAAGAGCCCAACGCTATGTTGAGGTGGCTAATTAACGTGGTAGCGAGCGTGATAACATATGGAATAAGGTGAGTCCATTCACTAACAACAAAACATTTTTTGTTTTTCTTTATTTTTGCGATTATCATAGCTAGTTAGTTAAGCTAATTAATCTAAAGCGCGCTAGTCAACGGGTACATTAGTTTAAGCCTTACTGTTTACATACTAATAACGTGACGTTTTAACTAACCTATGATTTAACAACCACAACACGTAACTTAATGTTATTATAGAAACTAGAGAGTATGATTTCACAAACATGTTTAAAATCATGTAGTTATGCCTAAAAAAATTAATGTTTACTATATTTTTTTCATTTAAAATTTATTGACAAACACGTGGTGTTGGGCTGTGTTCTTTTTCTGAAATATGGATATACTATATCCTTTGCTACTATATCCACTACGGATGTTCACCAGCACAACATTCTATGCTTATGCCTATATGTCGTACCAAATATTATTTTTGTAGTCTATTTTTGTAACACCAAACACATGAACTAAAAAACATAGTTTTTCATAACATAACATGAAGTCTTGCTAGTTAAAAATGTACTTTTATGTAAGTTAAAACCCTTACACGTCGGCATTTTCTACATTTATCTTGTTATATTTATAAAAAAATTTGTACTTTAATGTGGGGGATATAAAGTTAAAAAATAAAGCTGTCATTTTGTAATGATTTTCTTTGGGAGGTGGGAAGTTGCAGTTACCCGCTAGACCATGGTAAGCCTATCACAATTTTCTTTAGGTGTTACACTCTCTCATTTAGAAACACGTATCTTGAACCGCAATAGCGCATCGGTATACGTACCTGGGCCTGGTGCCGGTGGGCTTTGGCCTGCATTAGACCACCCGTGGTAGAGCGTCATCTCCATTCCATGGAGCCTTATAGCGTTGGGAACAACATCCCGGGGCGCTATAGAGGGGGGTTCCCACATAGCGTCAAAAGGGGGGAATGGTGGAAGTTGATTGGTGGTTGGTTTATTTTTTTTTTAATGAAATATAATACTAATAAGGTTATGATTTGAAATGACTTTATCCACTACACATGGCCTTAGTTAGACCCATATATATCTATTCAACTGAGCCGTCTTAAAAAATCACTAAAAAGAATTTGGGCCGAAAGCAAGTATATTCAGGCCTTAAGTATTATAGAGTTTAAACGGGTGTTATGATTTCAGAAATTGAACCGTAGATTATAGACTTTGGTCATAAGTTTGAAAAGTTTAAATACATTATATATATAGGTGGGATATTTTAAGAACCATGTTGAGTTTTAAGAACTTAAGAACTCAATTCTTAGCCACACATTTAATTAAATGAATTGAAATATGTGGTCGAGATCAAATCTGATTAAAAAGTCAAAGTAAGAGAAAGAATAAAGATGTAAGTGATTACACTAATTTTTACGTCCGTTACACATGTGTAAAAAGTCGACTCGGTGCGTAAAAAATTCTGTAATTTTTTTTATGTATATGTAACCTACATATTATGCATGTGCAAAAAAAATTCGAACAAAAAATTGTTGCATTGAGTTCTTTCGAGTTCTTAAAACTCAAATTGGTTCTCATTTGAAATCTCCCCTACACACACACACAACGTTGTAAGTTGTATATATATTTTAAAAAAATGTATTAAACTTATAACACTTTCAAAAATATATATACAATATATTAAAAAAACAGAAAATTTTCGGGCTTGCCGGGTTGTCAAGCTTGTTGGCGTTGAGTCAACGCCGTTGACCTCTCTGTCCTGAATTCTGACTCATAGCCGGGCCTGCTATTCAGTAAAGGTGCACATGTCATGTTTGGACCTAAGCCAATTCGAGTTAAAACTACTATATTTTCGTCAAAGATGATCAAAACCGGTTTTCTTCTAAATGGTTTGGTTCGGCTTTAGCAGTTTTCAAAAGTAGCATCAACGGAGAAGATCTTCAAACCGATATCACCAAACGGGATTGCTAATTTGTTTGTGAACCGGTTAATATGTTTACCTCTAAGAAGGAATAAATCAAACACTTATATTTAGTAAATAAGATACAAATGAGTGCATGAAGCAATACATAGGTAATGGGTTCAATAATATGTCAAGCACAAATAAAATTTTAATATAAATTCAAATGGGCGTCATTTATTATGTTCACCATTGTTTTACTTCATACATGATTATTATTCAAATATGGTTTTGTAAATAATTATTAATAAAAAAAATGATTATTTGTGTTTAGAAATAAAGCAATTATGAAGATTTGACTGTTGAGCCATTTTGGGCAATCTAGACTTAAATGGGTCGGGCCGCAAGTTTGCGTAGTGGGTCTTTTATCTATTAACCTAAACAGCAAACATTTTAAAACAAAACATTTTATGGGTTCGTGTAAAACCTTATCTTTTTATTAAATGGGCTAAAAGAGTTACATACGGGCCCAAAGAAAAAGCCCAAAATGATCAAACAAAAAGCTCTAAAGGCCGAAAGCCCAAAATTCTTTTAGTGGCCCATTATGTTGGTTTCTTCACCAATCACCACTTCACCAGTCATAGTTGGAAAAAGTTGGATCATAAACGAAGTGTTTGAATCAAATACAAATGTCTTTTATCACTAGAAGTATATCATTGGTAATTATGTTAACATTAAAGTAATTATTATTACACTATAATTTTTGAACTACATTAACAATCATTACACTATATTATTTTTTTCAACATAATTACTTTAATTTAAAACTGTAATTACTCTAGTTATTTGTATGTTTTAATATGCTACTTACCCCACAAACAAAAACCGGGTCCTAGACAGAAACCAAGCCACTCCGAAACCAACAGAACCCAAACCACTCCATAACAAAAACCGGTTTAAAGTTGTAGCGAACCGAACCGTTGGTTTGTAATCAGTTTGATATTTCCCCTTTTTCACATGGTTTTCATTAGAACAATTAAATTAGTTAAACGACATCACATTATTACGTTTGAAAGTTAGTTGGTTTACTACTTTAATTTCTCTTTTTTACAATCTTTCTTGATTGCTCCAATTTTTAAACATGTTGATCCTTCAAAAAGAAAAATTTTCGTTTGCAAGTGTTTTTTTATTTTATTTCATAACTTCTAAATAAAAATAGAAAATAGAGATTGATTTTGTAATTAACACCATGCATCATAAAGCAATTCAAAGAAACCTCCAGCTTGGTCATTATGAGCATATTAGTTTTTTTCCACCATGTTTTCAAAATTACCACCACATGTTTTCCGGTAATAGATGAACCGTGATTAACAATTCAACACCATTTGAACGGCTTTAGTACAACTGGTTGTCGGGAGATTTTGAAAGGCTTACCATTCACGGGAGACTTTGTTAAGAAAGATTTTCTTTTCGATTATGTTGTTTAGGTTTTTTGTTTATGATTCCTTCTTGTAATTGTAATTTTAATTTGTATTAGGTAGCGTGGCTAAGAAACCTGTTAATTAGTACGTGACTTTGGTTTTCTTCCTTCCCGTTAGGTTTTCCTAACTTGTAAAGGTGTTTTATTTATTCAAGCTGCTGGTCCAAAAAAAAAAAAACCCACCTTACCTGAGTTAGAATCCTAGGATAATGATGTTCTCCTATGCTAGTGGCATACACTTGTGGTGATCGAACCAAAACATTAGAAAGGTTCCCATAAAATTCTTGTCACGTGCATTGTTCAAATCCGAATACATTCTTTTTGTCTTACACTTAACCTAGCTACCATTTGCTAACTAAACCAAGGATCATTGGAGCTTAGGTTTTAAAATTAAAGTACATACCAGCTGTTAAGAGATTGATTATATTTATTTATTTATGTATATAGAGTTAGAGAAGTTAAAGTTGTAAGTGATGATTGTGAATTTTAAGAATGATTTTCCTCCAAAGAAATCTTACCACCGTAATTACTTTAATCATGCCTACCTTTTTATTTAAACCTTCAATTGATATGACATTCTTAACCGGTCCTTTTCATCTAAAAACAACCAATGTTTCTTTCTATATTACTTTTAGTTATACTTATACTTATGCATCTATCATGGAAATGCATATTTTTCAATTATATATATATACACACTTTACAAAAATAAATAAATAAATAAATAAAAAGTTGGACTAGTAATATATCATTTTTCTTTTTGAATGACCGACAAAATACAATATTAGAACAACTAGCTAGTGAGACGCCAGACGTACCAGTCATACCACCACCAAACACACCAGAAATCATAAAGAACATCAATTCTCTCAAGAAAGGTTGCATTTCCTCCCTCTATTTGATCCAAAGGAAAAATCTTTGTAATTATTTACATATATATAATGGTTTTTCATGAATTATATATATTTACAAAAATATCTGCAAAAACAGAAAATAATTGAGAAAAGGGGGGGGGGGGGTGAAAAAAGTGAGTGCCGCATGCAAAATGGGAGCTGACAAACTGACCAAAAATTCATGAAGAGTCTTTTGAATGATGAAATCATAGCCTCCTCCACTTGGACTCTTCATGATTTTGTGATGACTTTATCTTTTCGGACTCATACAATCTAATAAAGTATATCTATAATCATTTTTAATAAATAAAGTTTTTAAATATTACTTATAAATATTTATATACACACACCGGATAATCTCATTCTTTTAACAGAATTTAGACCAACTCTTAATATCCGAATAAATTTTTCTAAGACGGGTATGTCAACCGTACATACTAAGCTTGACTTACCCATAAACATCATGGACAAAACTCACTATTAATTGTGGGAGAATCTTATTAAGTCAAGTTTCGAACATGAGATCATAAGATCCAACGCCTTAATCATCACCCTAATTATATTATTGGAACAAAAGAGCAACTGCGTGTCATAAATGATAATGCATTTAGAAAATATATCGAAATATACATTTTATATTTTCTAAGATATGATAAAAAATATTACACTATATATATTAGGAGATTTTCATTAGGCTTGAGCTTATGTGTAGTGAAGAAGAGTTAACTGAAAATGAATAATGTCACTGTCATGAAGACTGAGTGACATTCATTAATTAAATCATCAAACATGTGTAATGATTTAACCAAGTTATTTAATCATTTTTCTTTTAATATTATTAAAATATGAGCAGACGAGTTGATGGTTGAAAAAACTTGTAAGCCCACCCATTATACCCTTCTCCCTCCCTAATTCCCAACGCCGGTCAATGCAATGGCGCCTTCCTCCTTTGACACCCATCTCCCTCCTTGTGTAATGGTGTTTTGACGCGGATTAATGTTGGATGGTCACATGGATGAAGCCATGTTGGCTCTACATGGTGGTTACACAGTTTTTAAAATACATTAAGGTACCGGAAGAAAATTAAATTAAAAAACCCCCAAAAAATAAAAGTTTTAGAAAAAGGGTTTATAAAAGTATTAAAGACAATGATGGATTTATGTAATTATTCAACCTCGCTTTAATCTTTGATAAAGACAAAAAAGACATGTGTATGTATATCTTCAATATGTAAATTTGTTGATGCTCATCTCATGTAGATAAAGTTATTTCTCGCATCCAAAATACCACATAATCAAGTACTTTAACGTGAAAGTCTTTTCCTTTCTTCAATGAAAGCTTTCGTTAAGAAAGACAGAACTAGCAAAGACGATAGAGGCCAACAACCCAACACAAAACACAACAATTAACTTTTACTTGTATGACGTGTTTAATAAATTAGTTATATTAAAGCTAAAGGATTTGAAATCTAATAAAAATGGAAGTGCAAGTTGACAGGTTGTAATTAAGTTGTAACGAGTGATATTGTTTTATGGTTGTTTTTTAGTGAATTAAAAGAGAAAATATAATTTCCGTGATTTAAGAGGTAAGTAATAATGGTGATCACATGAATTCATGAGAGGAAAAAACATGGGAGTGCAATGAGTTGCCCCCATACTTTACACCTACAAGCTGCTCATAGATAATAATATATAAATTAAATTAAAAATAAAACTATATGCAAGAAATCCATGACTACAACTAGTAAATATTCCAAAAAGTGCTTTCTAACTTACCAATCACATGTCAATGACTTAAACCTTTATCCGTCTAGTAACTGCTTAAAAAACATTGAGAAAATTTCTAATCATATAAAAAAAAATTGACATGACTTGAACCTTTATCCGTCTAGTAACTGTTTAATAAAAATTGAGAAATTTCTAATAATGTGAAAAGGTTTTCTAAGCCCGTCATTATCATTTATGCTTATAGAATACAGGAAGATTGCAACACATGATAAAATCCAAACTAAACATTATAAACTAGGCTAAATCCTCTCTTATGTTGCTACTTATTGTCGATTCAATAACCTTTTTCGTAACAATTTATACTTTTACGTATTAAAAATTATACATGGTTTTAAAATAAAAAATCGGCAAAGATCAACGAGACTAACCTAGAATTAGTTGTTCTTATTTACATAATGCCTCAAATTAAAAGTAATCAAAATGATGATTAGGGATTTGAAAGGGTGCATCTCTTTGTTTCTTGCTTAGCTTTGGCACCACTACCCTATTTCTGACCTTCATCATCTCACTTGGGACCTCAGGGGGCCTAACTGACCTAATCAAGGCCCAGTTCACACCCTTAAAAAACTCATGCTTCTTAATCTCAATTGAACCCTTCAAGCTTCCAATTCTTTTTTTAGGGTTCTTCACAAGAAGTCTTGCAATAAGGTCTTGAACCTTCACCATTTCTTCATATTCTTTACTTGAACTCACACCAATTCTTGGAAAACTTAAAGGTTTTGTTAATATATTGATGAGGGTTTTCTCATTATTCTCACCCTTAAAGGGTGTGACCCCATATAAAAGTTCATATAAGAAAACCCCTAGGGTCCACCAATCGACCGCACCACCATGACCCTGACCCGAGATCACTTCTGGGGCGAGGTACTCGTGGGTTCCAACGAATGACTTTGATCTTGCATTAACCGGTTCGGCTACTAACTCGGTGTTACATTCTTGAAATTCAACTTTTTCGGTTATTATAGTGGTGGAAGGAGTGGTTTTAGCTCTTCTAAATGAGAAACATGAAGAGAGGACGGGTTGAATTGGGATGACACAAGAGGGTGTTGAGCATCTTACGTTACGCTCATCGTCATCGTGGTCAAGTTGTCTGGATGGGTCGGGTTTTGACCGGATGAGTTTAGGCACAACTTCACATTTGAGTGAGAGATCAAAATCTGAGAGCATTATGTGACCATCTTCTCTAACGAGCACGTTTTAAGGCTTTAGATCTCGATAAACTATGCCCATCATGTGAAGATATTCTAGTGCTAGCAACGTTTCCGCAGCATAAAATCTGAAAATATTTAAGAAAACAAACCTTTGTAAAACAAAAATACAAAACTTATTATACACAAGTGATATAAAAGTTACCACACTCTTACATGAACAATTAGACACAAAATTACATGTAGAAAAGACTTAAATTAAGAAGAAAAAAAATCATTTGTTATGCCTAAACTTACTAGGCCTATAAGTAGTGTACGGAAAGGTTTTGACGAGCCAGATCATGTGGCAACCACTATAGGTGATTCCACCAATTAGGGCTTCGATTAATGTTTTCCCTAATATAATTATTTTTTTAACTCTTTTCTTTTTTAAGCCTAAAAGACATAAATCAAACTTAATCTACACATTTAAGTCTTTAGTTTAGTATTTAATTGCCAATAATAATTTTAAAAATTT
The DNA here is from genome assembly GCF_021521415.1 of Bidens hawaiensis. Lineage (NCBI taxonomy): Eukaryota > Viridiplantae > Streptophyta > Magnoliopsida > Asterales > Asteraceae > Bidens > Bidens hawaiensis. The sequence goes on from NW_027503464.1 coordinate 22,278, forward strand.
GACAATATTTTCCAAATTTAATCAATAAAAACCCTATAAAAATGACCTTCATATGAAAATTTTAGAACCTATATTTTCTTGTCTTCTTTACAACAAAAGCAAGTATTCTTAATTAACACAACAAGAAGCTTTACTTACTTAGCAGACATAATATTGAAACACTTTGCCGGCTGCCGTTGTCGGGCGGCATGCAAGTCACCACCGGGACAAAACTCCATCACCAAACACGAATAATGCGAAGCATCAAACTCGGCATACAACGTAGGCAAAAACGGGTGATCCAAACCCGACAAGATCTCCTTCTCCATCTCCGCCCTTTGCAACTTCTTTCGTATCGCCAACGCCTCCCTATCGACCACTTTCATCGCATAATAACAACTACTAGGCAATCCCACAATCGGGTTCCTAATTTGGCACAAGTACACGTTCCCTATGTCACCTGACCCGACCCGTTTTATTATTTTAAAATGTTCCAGACTTATATGGCCACCTTTTTCAAGCCGCAGGCGCTTTATAGCTTCCCATGCGGCTTGATTAGCCTTGTGAGGCTTGTGTGATGGGTCCCCAGAGACAGAGCTTCAGCGACTGCCGAAGCTGACGTTGCTCATCCAACTCCTGCTAGAGTCTAGCACGGTGATGGATGAGCAACTGCTGTCGTAGTCGGATTCGTCTTTGGTTATTGTTGCCATGATGGCTTGAAGAGAGGAATAATAAGAGGAATGGAAGGTTGTATTTTGTTTTCCCTTTGGAGGGTTTATATATGTGTATGTGGGGAGACAGGCTTTTATGGAAAAAGCAGTGTTTTAATATTTTTTAGTTCTTATTTTTTTAAAAAAAATAAAAAACCTTTTTGAAATCAAGATTTTAAGGCATTTCGTTTAACATTATAAGTTGTATAGTGTGATTAACTTAAATTATATAAAAAGTCGGTTTAGAGAATATTTGTCGACGTACTACCACAGTTATATATTTATATAGAGAAATTAAGTAAGGTTGGTTAAGTAGTTAATTAGTAGTTATATATAGTGTGACAGAAAGAATATTGAAGAGGTAGGTCCCAGCAGAGCCCAGTTGGACCCGCAAGACTCACCTTGAAGAGGGAAGTCTGCGCAGAAACCAACTGGATCCGCAGGACCAACCATGCTCAGAGACGTGACGTCCTTACGCGCAGTACGCAAGCTGGTCCCGCAGGAAATGCCTCCCGATGGTGAAGGACTCCGCCTGTCCCCGCAGCCTCGGATACAAGCCATCAGGGAAGGCCACCCGCGTAGCATGGCTACACGCACAAGGCACTTAGCTCTCAATCACTCAGTGTCACCTGAAGGAATGAGCGAAGCCGGGAACAATCCCGCACAACGGCGGGAGGGGGAATACTCCCGCCGAAATAAGCCAGTCCGTACGATACGGGAAGATCTTCTGTACTGTACCTGACGAGGTATGGGAAAAAGATCTGACTAAAGGTACGACAGCTTATTGACAACAGTATGGCGAGCAGCATGCTCCTGTACTGTGTCACTATTAGCCGCTGCCTACTCACCAACTACTGCCATACCACGTGCGTAGCCGGCAGTTGGTGGAAAATGAATAGTACACAGCAGGCCTGGTCACTATCAGCCGCTGCCTACCCACCAACTACCAGCAGGGCACGTGCGTAGGCCACTGTTGGTGGAACAGGAACACTGTTGCAGCCGGCCACACCTCCTTGGAAACCTACCTTCGGCTATAAATACCACAAATGGTAAGACCATCTCATCTTATCATATTATCATCATATTATACCTGATATCTGCTCTAGCAATCTCTTAATATACATTTATATTTAAAGAGCAATCTAGTCTGATTCTCACGCCGGATGGTGGTCACAAGGAGGAACCCCCCCCTTCTCAGTGACAAGCTCACGGTGTCTGTTTTGCAGGTTATCAGAAGAACCATCTTCTCAGGGTCTCACCCCTCGTGGGAAACATCTATCTAACCCCCAGGTTACCAGTAATCTGCCCGGGGTCCGGTTAGTGTTTCTTCAAATATATATATATATATATACAGAATCATAGAAAATCGTAAGAACTCTAATAAACATACGTGTGGTTCAACGGAGCCAAGAATTATCGACGTGTTTGACAAATATAATCCGAAGAAAGAAAAATGAATATTAGTTGGTACGCATAAATCTTATTTTAATTTATGTAATTGTAATAATTACTTGAAAAAACATTAGTTAACTTTAATCAAATAATATAATCATTATTATATTTACACCATCATTTAATTTCATTTTCATACACAAATGATTTGTTACTTTAAATTAACCATTATTATGCATTAGTATGTAACTGGATCGTTGGCATCATAATCTTGATCTATTATAATACAAACACATAATGTTTTAAAATCGTTACTAACTATTAATTGATACTAGTAATATATATGTTTAAATAATAGTAACAAGTATACATTATTATAACTTAAATTGGTGTAGATGCAATAATGGTTGTGTTGGTTTATGTAAGGACCAGGAAAGTAACAAGGTGATACTTTTGCTAAATGTGAGGAACCCTAAAAATATTTGAAATATCTTATGTGCAGCTATTATTATACTTTAAATTTCACATCTCCATGTTTAATTTTGTTCTGATGTTTTTTTTTTCTAATTTATTTTAACTTTTTCCAATATATATATAAGTAGTCTATACTTTTAGTGTAAAAAATTTTAAATTTCGATTACCTGTTTATAATCTAGAAATAATTTTTCATAGGCCAGATCTTCGGTTTTGGTTAATGAAAGCCTTTATAAGAAATCCAATTACAAGGAGAACTGAAACAATACGATGATCCTTTACGGCTTTACCGTTTTATTATTACTATTGAGAGCTTACACATTGTCATCAAAGATATTATGCAAACGGACCTCTTTTGCGGGGATAAACATAGGATCAGAAGGTTTCACGCCATCAAATTTATTTTTTTTGCTAATGATGTGGGTGTTATTTTCAAGATGCGGAGTCTAGTGCTCGATTAATTGGGCGCAAACCGGAAAAACTTCCGTTTTTGTATTTGGGTGTTCTGACTGGGGCAAATATGGCTAGATTATCAAAAGTGGAATCTAGTCATAAATAAATATGTTTCAAAAATGGGTTTTCTAAATGGAAAGCAAACTTATTATCGATTGGGGGCATTCTGTCTTGATTACTTTGGTGCTTGGATCCCTTGGACTTTTATAAGCAGGCGAACAACAAACAAACAGAGTCGCGACCCCTACCCCAAACGGGAAGGAGCCACACACCAAACGCAACTACATTAGACAATACTTGATTGAATACATTCCAGTTTTGGCTTTGTGTATGCATTTTGTGAAGTTTTTGGGAAGGATTTGAGTTGATAAACTTGTATATTCTAAGATCACAAAAGATAGCGTTAGTGGATTATCACTCATTTTTTTTTTGGAATGACGGCATTATATTAACAAAGGTGAACTAGCAACTACTAGTTCATTTTGAAAGGAAGTGAAAGGTGATTGAAACAATGCATGAGTGTATATTTATATTACATAAAGCATGTAATTAATCTTATTCTTGATCAATAGTGAATCCAAGGAAAACACCCGTTAATAAAATTGCTCACGAGTTTTGTGAACTTGTGATCGCATCGACCTAGGTTTGGTCTTTCTCGTGGACAAAAAAATAACGGATTTGCATTGAGGTGCGCGCCATGACTTACAACCCAAGGACTCTAACCTCGATTTTGAACTAACACATTATCAACCCGGGATTAGTAAGGTGATAAGGGAATTCAAGAGAGTTTTCGTAGTGACACAGCACGAGCTGAGGAGTTCAACAGGTTGGCCTGAATCCAGGTCTATGACTTGGTTGTATATGTTTTTTAAGATGAAATTAATTCTAGATGTTTTTTTAAACATAAAATACTGTAAATATTTATCTATATACCAAATTTATATAAACTTTTTACACCCTAACAAAATATAGTCATGAATGATAATGCTACAGCTCCATGTTCAATGAATGTTATTTTTAAACAACTTAATTTTGTTATCTAAGAGCATTCCCAACCCATCCCCTAAAATTATGTGAGGATGGTTTGTAAGTTATAGGGTGTGGTTGTGAGTGTAAATTATAGGGTGGAGAGAGAAAAGGTCGTGATTTTTTGTAAATTTGGGGAATAGGTTGTGATTGTTTTGTAAATTATAGGGTGGAGAGATAAAACTGTAATGAAAAAGGTATAAAAAATATTATTTAATTGAACAAGAGAGAGAAATGCAGTGTTTTTCAGTGTAATTATATGATATATATGGATATAGGGATAGGGAACGGAATGAGAATGCTCTAAATAGGGCTAACAACGCAGCTTGTTGCCTGTTTATCTTCTGTATCGATATAAATACTACTTGTTAAAATAAATATAAGGAGTTCTTTATCTATATTATCTATATGTCACATGGAGAATAAGTACAAATTATAAAATATAGAATGCAATTAAATAACTTTTCTGCGAAAGATTTACGAATAAAGCTGTTAAGCTGGTCAATTATTTTGTTAATACTTAATAATAAGGTAAATAAATAAAATGGTAAATATTATTTTCCACCGTTTGAGGATGGTCAAACGTACCCTTATCGTGACTGTGAAAAGTGAAAAAGGGTCCTTCTTTCAATGGTGGCCTAAAGAAAAAAGCGAGGGTGCTTTAGGTAATTTTATATGGGTTGCCATAATTGCAAGATATCAAATAATAAAGATACTCATGGATTTCCCGTGCCCATTTTTATAGATTATTTACTTCATATACGCAAATTCATATGACAAGTATTTATACAATTATACGTCTAGAGCAATCATATGAATTAATATTTTTTTTCTTTACATTTCGTTAACGAACCATTTGATTATTAAGGTCTTTTAATATGATATAAAAGAATGAAAGACTCAGGCCTAAAATAAAGGCTTCATTAAGCTTAAGTCGGTATATATATAATCAAGTGGGTATATATATAATCAAGTGATCTCAAACTTTACACGATCGTCTCGACTTATCCATTAAATACATGTAACTATTAAAGTCCATACTTTTGCTGTTATCCATTACAACCCTAGCATAAATATATATAACTATTAAAGTCCATATGAGTGTGTACTTGAAGAAACACTAGTCGAAACTATAATTGTCGAGTTAGTATCTCAACCAGGGGATGATATAATTAGATCTTTCACGGTTATCGCCAACCTAATTTGCAAAACAAAACACTATGGGCTTGTTACGAGAAGGGGAATTGGGGGGGGGGGGGGGGTCTTCTCGTAACCATCCTCCAGCGTAAGAATCGGTATGTGTATTTAGAGTAATCTTTGGAGTGAGAGTATAATAGGATCCGTTTACCGTTGGTCAAATGTCTTATTTATAGCCGGAGGGATAGAGGAGATTTGACCAGGCTATCATTTGGTTATTATGGGTATGCTTAGTATGATATAAAAGAATGAAAGGCTCAAGCCTAAAATAATGGCTCCATTAAGCTTAAGTCGGTTTTGAGTCCAAATTTTATAATCAAGTGATCTCAAGCGTGGCACAATTGTCTTGACTAATCCATTACAACCCTAGCTTAAATATATAACTATGTCCGTATGGGTATGTACTTGTTTTGACATGTTAAAAAAATGTTATTATTAAACACGTCAACCTTCTAAGTACTTGAAATCTTCACATTTTTTATATGGCCAAAACATATCTTTAGTAAATGCTTAAAATTAGTGTTTTAACTTGAGAAAGTTATTTTGAGTATGGTGTTCATAAACAAGAAGCAATGACACTTTACTTTGTGAGAGCATATGCAAGACAGATCCATCATGGCTGGAGAATGATGCAACGTCTTTAAATTGCCAACTCAATCGCACCTTAAAGTTCATCTTTTGCAAATAAAAAGCTCAAGACTTTATAAACATTATCGAATGATTTGTAAATCGTAACACCTCTCATATGCTAGTTTCATGATCTTAGATATAGAAGATATGAGTATCGTATCTAATCTTCAAACACTCATTTGTAAAGTAGGTGAGGTGAACTCTACCAACTAAAGTGTGAGAAGTCATTATGGTGTAGATCCATCTTAGGCACCATATACTTTATACTTGGAGAATACAAAAATAAATTTATCAACTAAAATAGCATACTCATTTAATTAGTTACATCTTGAATGATATGATAAAATTTCTTTGTACGGCTGTGTTTTCTACTAATACGTCAATATATACATCTCAAATTCAAATACATTATCCTTCTTTTTATTAATTTATGCATTTTTAAGATAAATATATATACCTATAATACTTACTATACATATTTCATTTAATATCACAAGTATAAAGTGAATTTGGATCTCTAACGAGCCGCTAACACATCGGATCATCTCCATTCAACTCTAAGAAGGAAACCTACCATAGTCCATAGGTAAGAAAACCCCTGACCTAACCTAAAACCACCTAAATTTTGTCACAATTTAATACTTATCAAAAGTAAATAATAAATATAAAAAGATAACTAATAAGCAAATATAGAAAATTAATAAATTAGTATGTAAATACTTATCAAAAGTAAATAATAAATATAAAAAGATAATTAATAAGCAAAAATAGAAAATTAATAAATTGAAAACACAAAAGTATTGTCTATGGACAAAAGAAACTCAAAAAAACATGAGGGGCAAAAGAGACCAAGTGCGAAAGTAAAGATTGCAATTATTAATTTTTAATTTAGAACGGCATTATTAGTTAAGAGACTTAAAATCTATAATTTTAAAATTACATAGACGACATTCAAAAATTCAAATTTTTATGATCACGCACATTAAAAAAATCATCATATAAATTTGGTGATCGTTCTAATTACTGTACAAAAAAGGTTGGTCAGTGGTCATACAGTTTATATATACGCAAAAAACACAACAAAAATTAGGGATTGAAAATTATGCTTTTATTTATATGTTGGGTGTAACTCAATGGTAGAGTACTCACTTTACTAGTGAGAGGTAGGGGGTTCAAACCTCACTATCACCAACTTATATGGGAGATATGAGGGATGACTCTGGCTTTCCAGGGTTCGAGTCCTGATCTCACTCGGTTTTACCGGCTCCTCGCTGTCGTGCCGTTTGGCGGGCGTGGGGGTCGGGTTTAATCCGGGGAATCCCTCAATAGGTGGACCGCTAGGGGCTCCCTCCGTCCGGACTCGTGGCCGGCTCGGGCTACCTTTAGCCAATCGGGGCCGCATACGGAGTACCCGGCGTTACTTAGTTGGTCGTTCCAAAAAAAATTTAGGTTCGAGTTCTATTCCTATATTTATTAGAGATCGAGTTTCACTCTTTAACAAATTTTCGAGCGTGAGTTTGACTTGACTTTAGCTCGTCTATATATATTAAATATTTAATTGTATTAGTATTTTTAAGTATATCTATACTATAAATTTTAATAGTTGTATTTATAAATATATTTTTTATATGTCAAAATACATATTTTATTAGTTATTTTTATCATTATATATGTAATACTAATTGTTATGCAATTATATGCTCAAGTTTATAATTGCAATCCTACTAACTCATCATGTGAAGGTTCTGCTCGAGCTATTCTACAAATGAGCTCGTTTATTAAATGTGCTAGTGTTTATATGCTCGAGTTTATTTAAGCTCTATAAGTTTTGAGCTTTAAAGAAGCTGATCCGATCCCTGAAGATGTTTGGATCATTTGCACCTGTAGTGTTTTATTGATAGGGATGATGAACAAATTATATCATTACACGTACCCATGCGCAAATCCCCTCTTTTTATCTTCAAGATTGGTTCTTCCCGAATCGATTCCTTCATGAACCAACATGGAATGGGATTACATGCAATATACAATATAACTTATGATCATGGACACCAAGAAAAACACAAGGAGATGGCCACAAAAATCTTGTCTTGACAAGATATGTACTTGATGTGACACACTTTGATCCATCTGTTTACATGTTCTTCCCCCCCCCCCCCCCCCCCCCCCCCTTTTTCCTCTGCAAATCTTATCAATTCCCACTTTTGGGTTGCAATACTTTTAGTTAACAATAGATACCAGAAACTGTCTTGTTTCAAAGTGGCATTTTTATGGGAACCTTCAATCCTCCATCACATGACCCATACATTCAAGAATCATATATATCAATATTCTATATATATAGTCTTACCAACTAACAAAATCTTTGCCTCTAATTAATGTCCCAACAACCAACATTTAATGATATCAATACATATATGTTTTTGTTTTTTTTCTTCTATTATAGCTCAATGATAGAGGAAAGATTTTTCAAAGGTTTTAACTTTTGATAGTTTATTAGACCTTGTGACCCACAAAGAACTTGATCAAGGTTTGATATTTTATGGGTCTAGTTACAAAATATACAAGGACTATGAAAGAATATCTCTAAAGGTTTAATCTTTTCCAGGTTTGTTTAATTACAAGACTTTTGTACCCAAGAATCAAATCAATAAAGCTTTAATCTTTTCGTACTTTTGTATTAGATGCATGCATAAGCCCATGTGTGAAGTTAGAGATGGTATTAATTTACTATAGCTTTGATTTCTTATTCTTTGGCCTTTTAGCTTACAAACCATATAGTAGTAAGAGTGAATGTATAAAAGATATTTGTTATTAACAGCTAAAGATGCAGTTTCTAAGTTCGACTTAATTCATTGATGAACGACAACATCTAACTTTACTTTCTTTGCACAAACCCGTTTGCACTAAAAACAAACCAAATTACTCTAGTGCAAAACTTGGTACAAAACATTTCT
>NW_027503465.1:0-35436 GCF_021521415.1 Bidens hawaiensis
ATACGCTATGACTTTGTCTCGCTGCATAAGGACACATCTGAGTCCCTGATGTGAAGCGTCGCAGTAAACGACGATGTCATCCGTCCCCCATCGGGCAGAGACAAATTGGCGCACTACATAAACTTCTGTTTCAACATTTGAAATGCCGCTTCCTGATTTTCGCCCCAAACAAACTTCTTGTCTTTCTGAGTTAGCGCGGTCAGAGGTAGAGCTATCTGGAGGAAGTTCTCAATGAAGCGTCGATAGTAGCCAGCTAGTCCTAGGAATTGCCTCACCTCAGTTGGGGTTTTTGGCGCTTCCCAGTTTTCGAAGGCCTTGACTTTGGAGATCAACGTGTATTCCTTTCTCGTTTACAACGTGACCGAGAAAGTGAACCTCTCTAAGCCAAAACTCACACTTGGAAAAACTTCGCATACACTTTTCTTTCCTCAACAATTCCAAAAATCAATCTCAAGTGTTGCTCATGCTCGGACCTTGGTCCATAGAGTAAATCAGAATGTCATCTATAAATACAATCACCAAACTTATCCAAGTATGGTTTGCACACGCGGTTCATCAGATCCATGAATACAGCTGGCGCATTAGTTAGCCCGAAAGGCATCACTAAGAACTCATAATGGCCGTATCTAGTTCGGAAGGCTGTTTTCGGCACATCTTCCTCATGGACCCTAAGTTGGTGGTATCCTGACCGTAGATCTATCTTCGAATAATAACTGGATCCCTGCAACTGGGTCAAATAAGTCGTCAATCCTCGGTAAGGGTACCGATTCTTGACTGTCAGCTTGTTCAGCTCCTGTAGTCAATACACATCCGGAAGGAACCATCCTTCTTCTTTACAAACAGTACTGGAGCTCCCCCAAGGTGAGAACTTGGGCGTATGAAACCCGTATCCAATTAGTTCCTGTAGCTGATTGGATAGCTCTTGCATCTCAGATGGAGCTAATCGATAAGGCGCTCGAGCTACTGGCGCAGCTCCTGGGACTAAATCAATACGAAATTCGACTTGTCGCGGCGGCGGTAATCCGGGCAAATCTTCAGGAAAAACTTCTGGAAATTCGCGCACTACTGGTAAGTCTTCATTCTTCGCTCATCTCCTTCCTTCTCTACTACATGCGCCAGGAAGGCGTAGCACCCTTTCCTTAGGCACTTGCGCGCCTTTAGCACGAATCAGTTTCGTCGCAACTCCCCTTCTTTCCCCTTGAATCACCAAGGTTTCTTCGTTCAACAGTGGGATCCGAACCTGCTTCTCATGGCAAATAACCTCCGCGTGGTTCTCGACTAACCAATCAATACCTACCACAATGTCAAAACTTCCCAAGTCTATTGGCAACAAGTTAATATTGAACCCGTGACCTCCCATGACTATTACACATTGTTCAGTTCTTTCGTTCGCAGCATAACTGCCTACCATTGGCTAGTTCTATAGTATAAGGTGTGTCTAGCCTACTGGTTGCTAAGCCTAGGGAGTCTTTAAACTCAGCGGATATAAAAACTTAGGTCAGCGCCAGTATCAAATAAGACAGATGCAAAATGGCCGTTAAGTAGAAACGTACCAGTTACTACATTCGGCTCTTCTTTTGCTTCGCCTGCGCCGATCACAAAAGCTCTCCCGCGAGCTTGGTTTCCCTTTTGTGGGCAATCCCGACTGAAATGCCCTGGTTTCCCGCATGCGTAGCAGTTGTCACTGGCTCCAGCTTCCTTAGCACGGCAATTCACCGTCTTGTGCCCTGGCCTATTACATTTGGCGCACATGACGCTCGCGCATTCACCCTCATTGTGAAACTTGCATTTGTTGCACCATGGGTAAGGCCCGCTGTATCCTTTCCTTGATGGCTCCGCGGCTTGGATCGCGTAAACCCTTGCGCTTTCCTGCTTCTTGAACGGTGGGCTGCTTGGAGTCGGACCCTCGGTGGTGAGAGTTCCATTTCCTCTTGGAGTCAGAGGTTCGCTGCTCGTTTCCGCGCGTAGTCAACATACCCGCACGGACCGTATCCCTTGTAAGGGTGATGGCCCGCGCTACCCCGCCTCATCAAAGGTTGGGGGCGCTGCGGCGTTGAGCGGAACCCTAACAACAGGAGGTAACCCAAAGATATACCTCATCGATCTTCTTTTCCTCCGTGTTTGCCATGTCTGGCACCAACTGGCAAAGCTCGTTGAACCGATTGTTGTAGGCGTCGATATCCGTTCCTATCATGGTGTGGTTCCAGAATTCCTGTTGCAGACTCTGAATTTCTGCGCGAGAGCAGACTTTCTCATCAACATTTCCTTCAGTTCCTCCCAGGTCTTGTGAAGAGCAACTTCTCGCCCCAAAGTCTTCACTTGAAGCTTCCACCAAGACGAAGCTGCTTCTTGGAACATGCAGGTCGCGTAAAGGACCTTCTGGTTCTCACTACATCTGCTAATGGAGAGAACTGTTTCCATCTTGTCAATCCAGTTGTAGAGCCCAATGGCCCCTTCTGTGCCCTTGAATGGCCAAGGCCTACAGGCCATAAATGTCTTATAGGAGCACCCTTTGTCCAAGGCTCCTGATTCGGGTTCTGGGGTCTCGTTCTGACGACCCTGACTAGATTCGGCCTTGCTGGCCTCATGTGTCGCGATCGCCTGCGCGATTATTCTCTGCGAGTTCCTCGGGTGTCATGGTAATTCCCTTGGCTCTGGTTGGAGGCATTCTCGTTTTTCTTAAAAAAAAAGAGAATATAACAAACTTAGCGCATGTACCATGAGCACATAGTGTTTTTATCATTAATGTTCACTAGACATTGTGTGACCCGTGTTCCTAAGTGTGTGTGGTTTTTCCTTTTGAAAATATTTTCCTTGAAAAATACTTCATGCGATTCCCCGACGGTTATAGTCTAGGTTAAAACTTCTTTTCCTAGTTCGCTATAACCAGTGCTCTGATACCAATCTGTCACACCCGGCCCTGAACGGCGGAAACAGCCGGCGCGCGCGCGAGTGGGGATTGATAATTAAGCACGGGCCATTGCAAACATTCAAAGTAAGATTTTCATTGCGCATGGAATGTTTAATACAAATACATTACATTGTTTAAAGATTACATAAAAACATCCAAGTATAAAAACTGTTGAAGATTTCCACGCCATATCCCCTTTGCGTGGCGGGAACAACCGCGCGCATCGAAGGGATAGAACTAAAATCTTCCAAAAAGCTAGTTTTAGATGTTCACAGCGTGAGGTGCTCTAGGTGTGACTCCATGCGCTACCTAATTATCTCCTGAAAGACACGTAAAACATTTGAATCAGTATAAACTGAGTGAGTTCACAAGTTTTAGTAACTTGATAAATCGTATTGCATCATAGTCTTGATAAAAATCATTCTAAAACATAATTCTGATAGCATCATTGAAACACATGCTTAGTAAAACATAGTTCTGATAATGTTTCCTTTGATAAATCCGTCCCGCGGGTTACGCGCGAACATTTCTGAAAACCGTGCTCGTCTGTGTAAGTGGCGCTGCCACTACGAGCGAATAATACCGTCCCGCGGGTTACGCGCGGACGTTTCTGGGAACCGTGCTCGTCTGTGTAAGTGGCGCTGCCACTACGAGCGAATAATACCGTCCCGCGGGTTACGCGTGGACGTTGTGCCGGAAAACAAGGCGCTCGTCTGCGTAAGAGGAGCGACCTCTACGAGCGGGCTCAATCCCATAGTACTGCCCCGTGACATGCTAGGCACTCGTCTGTGTAAGAGGTGCGACCCCTACGAGTGGGCGGATCAAACCAGCAGTCCCTACCCTTAGAGTTCCAATGGTAAAGTGATCACTTACTCGAATCTGGTGCACTAACATCGAAAACCATAGATAACCGCTTGCATTGCTCATCATAAAACATAATTTAAACACATAATCGCTTGCATAGCTTTGTAAGTATACCCATGATAAAACATTTATTTCAGTACGTGTCCCTCGCCCCGAAAACAGTTTAAAGATAGTGAAAACAGTGAAAATGGGGGCTGTGAGACTCACCTGTGGTTCTTGTTAAGGGATTAATCGAGGTTCGGGTTTTCTTGGTGTTGGCCTCGGAATTGAAGGTCTAGAATACGATTAAATAACAAGTATATATATTAAGATCAAGAAATAGGAGAATATAAGGGTTGGAAAGTAGATCTCAGGGTTAAAATCTCGGCTTACCTAGTAACAGGAACGGAATTGAAAATCAAACGGATGCTTGGACGATGATTAGTGCAATTTGCAGTTTTAAGAGAGAAGTTTGAAGTGTGTTTGGGTGATAATTTGGGTTACATATTTATAGGCAAGATTTAGGGAACACAATCCCTTGCTTTAGGGGGTTGTAATCTTTTCATATCTAGGTGTAATGATGATAAGTATGGAAAATTATTATTATTTATTTAAAAGTGGAGGAGTGGATAAAAGATTCTGATTTGATTTGGACAGGACATGCAGGTCTGTGGTTGGTGAGAGTAGGGTGGCTGACAGTTGACTTTTCATGTTACAGTATGCTTTTTCAGGTGCTTTTGTCAGTGTACAGTTAAAAAGTAGAAATCTCTGAAACACGCAACTGTTTCCTTTTTGGGCGGGAATAATCCCCTTATATCTGGAGATTAGGCTAAGTGTTCTGCGCGTATAGCTTTGTGCGCATAGCTTTCTGCGTGAAGGACATTACTTTGCTGCGGGTAGGTACGTAACCTTCTCGCAGTCAGGGACATTGAGTTTCATTTGTAGATTCTCCAGGTGGTCTTGGTATTTCAACATAGTGATCAGTTATGTTGAAGTCAATTCCATCTTGGAGCTTCAGACAAACTAACTCTCAATGTTCCCCGCCATGCGGGGAGGTTAGTTCTCCTTCCGCACGCGCATAAACGATTTAGGATGCACCCGCCTTAGCATCATGCGGGACGGTCAACCCATCGGACAACATAAAGTTAAGTTACATGAAAACATAAAGCCAAAACATTCGCGCATGGCGCACATAACGTGCCCGCGCTGATTCTAATATAGCGCGCTCGCGCAGGGCGCACATAACGTGCCCGCGCTGATTCTAATTTAGCGCGCATAATATTCACAATCACCTAATTATTAGGTTGATTACTTAGTTTATAGGGTTGGGAGATTACCGGGTGTCACAGCGTTTAGAAAACCTTAGAACTTGAGCAGCACTCCAATGCCGCTTCGCTTTCTCGATCAATTTGGACACGCCAATGACAACACCAATCTTTGAGAATTGATGACACGCCTTTCGAGAACAAACACCTCTCTTGGTTGTATGTGGGTGGAGGGTGGCACGCACTTCGAGGGAACATTGGTACACAAAATGAGGAATCGGGACACGCTTATCGAGGAATTATGGCACGAACTTCGAGGTATGATAATATGGCTAGTGAGATGTTAGAGAGAGAAGAGAGTATTGGTTTTGGTGTGTGGATTGTGAGAACCCGGACCTTGCTATTTATAGAAAAAATTTTGGATCCTATCGCGATACGCGATGGGCTCCTTGACACCCGTCGCGTAGCGCGATGTAGCTTCGCACAGTCACAACGTAGGTCTGCCACGTGTTGCTACGTGGCAGACGGTGTGCCACGTGTTAACACGTGGCGGACGATGTGCCACGTGTTGCCACATGTCGGAACACGTGGCGAGAGGTGTGCCACGTGTGGACTCGTGGCAGTCTTGTGCCAGAGGTGTCAGGCCACGTCATCGCGATACGCGATGACGTAGGTTCAACCAGTGATCGCGTATCGCTGTTGACCCTTCCAGAAGGTTTGACCAAGCCCTATCGTGATACGCGATGGCTTGTCCTTTTGTCCCGTTGCGTATTGCGATAGGACAAGAAAACAGAATTTTTGATTTAAACCCTAAGGTTTGGAAATTTGGCATAATTGGTCCATTGACTTTGGAAAGTTGACATTTTGAACTTAAAATTTTCTCGATGTTACAATTACAATCACCCCTTTATGGCTTGTTGGCCCCGGTAAGGTAAACATCTATAGATGAAAGCCATAATGGTGAATATAATGTTATTTAGTGGTCAACATCCCAATTTCTAGCAGTTACCTTAAAGGTCTTACTCTTAAAATCTCCATAGGAAAGAGCTTTATATCTAACACCAAAAGAAGAAGGGGGGGGGGGGGGGGGGGGGGAATACCTTGCAAATACCACATTGATCGTGAATTTATGGTTGGTAATTCGTGTCTTAACATGTTAGAAACGAAACGCCTAACATAAGTATCAAGCATGAATACAACTCGTTTAACTACATTATATATCATGATGTATATAAGACAACTTTAAGTTTTATGTACAAATAAGGAAACACGATGGAGCATAGCCTCTGCTAATTTCAATTATTTAATAAAAAAACGCATACCGCACTTTTTTGATTAACATGTCGTATCTTAAACAAGTTTCCAATTGCCAGCCCTAATCATGATTAAGAGATTTTTGGTTCATAAAGAATGTATCTCCTAAAATATCACCAACGTATTTTGGCTTAACAAGAGTGAATGAGAGACAAACTCGACAATTATACGTGCTTAAGTGGAACATTAAAGTAGTATCTTGATGGGCGACATGCTCGGAAGTGTCCATCAAAACAACCAAAAACAAATCACTCGAGCTCCTTGTGGATAGGGATGGCAACATGTTAGGTATTGGTAATCCCATGCCCTACGTGTTTGTAAAACTGTGTCCCATACTCGACCCATTACCCGTTGAGTTTTTGTCGGGTAATTACCCCTTAGGTATCAGCATACATGCAGGTAACGAGTATACCTGTTGGGACTTTCAAGTACATTTTTTTATTATTATAATTTTTTATACTTTTTATTTATACAACAATTATTACAAATTAAAATATAATACACTCAATATATATAAGCGTTACAATAAATAAATAATATCATTATAATTTTTATATTGTTTATATATATATATATATATATATATATATATATATATATATATATATATATACTTCACAACCTACAAAATACAAAGAATTTTTTGGGTATACGATTCGAGTATATGGTTTGGGTAAACATGTATGCATTTTCGGGTAATCGAGCCGGGTATCATCTAATCCCATACCCGCGAAAATTTTTAAATCTGAGTCCCATACATAGCCCATATTCATCGGGATTCTGTTATACCCATCCTATTTATTTCAGGTTTCGAGTAAACCCGTCGGGCTCAGGCTTTTTTTTCGATCCCTACTTGTGGATAAAACAAATCACCAACCTTTTATTAACGTGTCATATGGTGTCCACCAATCTACAAACTTGCACACTGTATATGATTTTTTTCAAAGACGATGAAATGTTATAAAAAGCTCAAAAGACTAGCAAGTCAGGAGTTATATACATAAAGTTTAAGCTTAAATAAGAAATTTTGAAACATTACTTACACCAAATAAATCATTCTAAAGAAATCTTCAATCCATTCTTGACTCAAGTTTGTTTTAGTTATTATTAAGTTGCATACGATCTTATAAATTTAGGAAGATTTACAAATATCCCCTTATTAACTTCATTTATTACATATATCCCCAATCTAAAACTTAAAATTATATATATCCTCTTCATTTATAAATTACACTTTATGAAAAAAATGCCCTTTTTAAACTTAACAAAGAAATTTAAACTTCACAAAAACCTAACCCAATTTGTTTCTCATCGGCCATTCAATCCAATTGATTTTGCCAATCAATTTTGTTAATTATTATATGGGTTTTCATATCGCAAGCAATGTGTTTTCTGATGTTCCAATGTTCAATTCCAACAAAAACTCGGTTTGCCTTCGTTTCCCGCGACGCAAACAAAGACAGATAGACGGACGGATGTTGCCACGTCACTGGCGGCAACAGTGGATGAAGAACAGAGATGACGTTACACGATTATCGATGATGGCGGGATGATGAGACCGAAGAAGACAACCAGCGGAGACGGCGGCGCATAGGGTTTTTTCACCAAGCTCGATGTTTTCCGGCGAACCTAAAGCCACTTGATAGGTTGGTGGTAATCGTTTAATTGAACGCATGAAGTTAACGATGGTAGGCATGGAGCCATGGAGTTGTACGGTCACCTGTAGATTTTTTGTTGTTTTGAACTGCTATATCTTGTGTAGAAGAAGATATTGGTAAAAGGGTAAACTTGTTATTGTATAATTTATTTTTAAAAAAATAAATCAAAATGGGTAAATTTGATAATTTTATGTTTAAGAAAGGGGATATATGTAATTTTAAGTCTTGGGTTGGAGATATATGTAATAAATGAAGTTAAGAAGAGGATATATGTAAATGCCTCGTAAATTTATAATCCTTGTATTGAAATAGAAAATAAATGCTGATTACTTATTATTGAAAAAACAGAAAAAGGTTAAGAACACTTTTTGGTGGGTCATATTGGCGAATCATTTACACCATCATTACCTTATAAGTTTTATCTTCAACTTATAACTTCTCCTTCATGATTAGTTTAAGATTACAAATTTTCATTGGCTTTTTTGTTGTAGAAAAATCGCCATAAATCGACAAATTAACAAAAGTACGTGTGATATAATGCGATTTGATCTTATATTTATGTATTTAATATTATATTAGAAACTAGCTTTAAAACCCGTGTGATGCACGAGATGCTTAAAAGAAATACAATTAAGTTATAAAATAACTGATTAAATGCTAAAAAAACATATATTTATCAAATTAAATGATTTTATAAGTTTAAATAATATTTTCTAATGAAATATTAATATGAATACATGGTGTATTCTAAAATCATTTCTTCATAATCACAAAAAAGTTACACATGTTGATTTTTTTAAATCTAAATTATATTTCTTTAATGGTATATCGAATCTAACAAAAAAAATAATTTCGACTAACATATATATATTTGTTAACATATCTTTTAATTTTGATTTGGAAGTTGTGACACCAGCCCAAAATCCATATCTAAGACTACCTCCATTCACAAATTAATCCAACTCAATCTAATGTTAAAAAAATGTTTCTTTTTCTTCCATCTACACAACCCAACCAAACATAATATTTCACTCTCATTCACAACCTCCCCAATCTAACCAAACTTTTTATTATATAAATATAGTTTATAATTGTTTAAAATATAAATAAAAATAATATTTTAAGATAATAAGTTTATGCACCAATGATATTATATGGGATCATATTATAAAAGAAATACATATTTTTTTTAAAAAAAGATCCAATTTCTATAAAATTTATATCGAAATGTGCATAATTTTTTTTTCAAAGAAGTGTGTTTTTAGTTTCATTCAAAATATAAATTAAGTTAAGTTATTAAACAAAGATCCATTTATATGGTAAACTAATTGTTAGAAAAATAAGTTAAAAAGAAAAAGAAATAACCACGATAATTAGTTGCCATATGTCATGGAAATTGATTGCAAACTAGTTTCCACAGTGAACCTTTCGTGAAGAAATACCAAACAAAAATGGTTTTTACTTTTTTTTATTTACACATGACAAACCAACCTACCTACAAATGAGACTAGTCAAAGGGTCTTTTTCCAAAAAATAAAAATTGATCCTTCCTACAACCCCAGTCTTACCTTAAATAGTAATAAATGAGAGAAGTTACCTCTTTTTTTATAGTAATTAATATATATGCAAATGATGTTCTGGCATTGCTGTTAAATAAAATTTACTGCTTTTTAATCGTATTTTAATTTAATTAAAACAGTCAATTAATAATCATATCAAATGAATTCAAACTCATAAATCTACTACTCTAATAAACGAATACTATTTTGTGTCACTTGTCACTCTCTCAATCATCCTCACATTTTTAAACCCATTTTGTTATTTGGATCTCATGCGGGTCAGTACCTAACCTAAAATAGTCTTATTCTTATGTATATATAAAACAAGTGTGTTAATATTTATTTATTTTTTCATTTTTTTCTTTTATATTTTAACGTCATGTTTATCCTTAAGTAATAAAATGAAATAATTTAGCTATAGAAAAAAAACATGTCAAATGAGATTGAAGTGGCCACAGCATTGCTTTATTATTATTTTTTTAGTATTTTCAGGTATATAAAATAAAAGTCAATTAAAATACTTTCTTGCTTTATAATTTTCATTACTACTACATAAACAGGTATTTGCCACCAATTTTTACTACGAAAAAGATTGGTAGCAATTTTTGCTACGAATTAGCTATGAATTAGCTAGGGACACATTTTGCTACGATTTTGCTATGGATATTCCGTTGCAAGAAAAAACCCGTAGCAAAATTCGTAGCAAACTTGAGAGATTATGTATTATAATAAAGTGTTCATAAAATCGGTAGCAAAATCCGTAACAAACTTGAAAAAATAAGTATTGTAAAAATAAGTTCATAAAATCGGTAGCAAAATCCGTAGCAAGTTTGAGAAAATAAGTCTTATAAAAATGAAATCCAAAACAGGTAGCAAAATCCATGGCAAACTGAGAAAAATAAGTATCATAACAATGATTCAAAAAAAATGGTAACAAAAATCCGTAGCAAAATAAAGAAAATTAATATTTAAACTTCATAACATAAAGTTTATAAAACTGTAGCAAATTTAAGAAAATAATAATATTGAGAAAAACATTAACATAAATTTAATACTAATTTACCAAACCTAGTAAAATAGCAGAGAGACTTTTGTCAACAACTATTATTGTAAACTTAACATAAGTTGACATGCATAGTGATAAGATGAAAAAAAATAGTTCAGGTTGCTTTAAAAAGAAAATTATTATTTTGTAACAAAATCAGTAGCAAACTTAAGAAATAAGTATTTTAAAAGTGACTCCATAAAAACAGTAGTAAACTCATAGCATACATGCTATGGAAAATAAGTTTTATAAAAACGACTTCAAAAATTTGTAGCAATATCCGTAGCAAACTTGAGAAAATATGTATTATAATAATGACTTCATAAAATCGGTAGCAAACTTGAGAAAACACATTATGTCATTGCCAAATTTATTTTTTGATTTAGTTTTTACGTTACTCTTTTGAGGCCACTCATTTATGTTTACGATTTAAAGCCGACATAATCAATACCAATAGAGTTTGCGTCCGGTGCATATGTGTATTTGGCTGGTAGAACTGGCTGGTATGGCTTTTCGTTTACATATTTTGGTTTATTGTCATTATCGTTACGAATCCAACTGTTATCGAACGAATTCCCATCGCTACAACGTGGCAACGCAACGGGCTTAATACCTAGTTTGGATACCTTTGGATCTTTATTATGTTCAATTTAATGTTTTTAAAACCAAACAAGTGATAGAACTTATTGTTCTAGTATAGGTGTGTAAACTAGAATAGTCGAGCCAACCTGAGCTAAACTAGGCTCGTTTAACTTTATAGAGCTTTTAGCTTAAGATCGGCTTGTTTCGATCTATATTTCTAAATCTTAAGTTCGGCTCCTGGGTAATTTTTCTAGCTCGAGCTCGACTTGTTTACTAGCTAGTTATTAATTATTTTATATATATATATATATATTTCAATTATATTTTTTATGTTACATAATATATATTATTTAGTTGTTTTTTCATAATTATAAAAATGACAGGTTCGTTTAGGCTCGCGAGCCAGCTCGAGCTCGATAAGTGAAGCTCGGACTTGTTTATTAAACGAGCTTTTTTAGCCTTCAGCTCTGGCTTGTTTAAACTTGACTCGATCGAGGTTTTTAATGAACCGATCTCGAGTAGCTCGTGAGTAGTTTGACTCGTTTGCACCCTACGTTCTACTGATTAAAACGTAATAGAATTAAAATGGAATATTTTTAATTAATGTGAGTCAAAACAATAATAATAAACATTAAAACAAAAGGATAAACATCAAATGAATTTTTTATGTGTTTTACTTATTCAAATATTTTGATTTTTGATTCAAAATAAAGAAGATTAATTTGAATATTTTGATTCAAAAAGATAAAAATCAAATGGGACGTTCAAAAACATTTATAGTGATTTTTTAGGTGATGGACCGCCAAAACAAAATTATTTGATCACTCAAATTAACCGAGCCCGCTCTAAAAGGTCCCTCCCTGCTCATTCTTATCTCATAAAACCCTAACCGCCCATTCTTTCCTCAATCATTCCTCACCAGCAATGATGATGAAGCTTTAATCGGATTTTCCCGCTCACATTTTCTCCTTAATCTGACTAAAAGAATACAGCCTTAATCGGACTCCTCAAGCAAAGGTAATATCTCTTATTTGTCATTTATATGGGTTGACTCCACATTTGTAAATTATCCAACAACCAATTCGTAATATGTCTATGCTATGTTTTTTAGTTAATTTATGTGGCAACCTTAAAATTATATTTTCCTCATTTTGTTTCTTAATATTAGCCTACTTTTACTTTTTGGTTGTTCATAAACTTTTTAAATTGGTGTGTTTTTTTGAATATGCAGTATGACTTTTTTTATATAACATCTTCGGTTAACTGGTTTGCCTATTACTTTCTCGATTGCTTTTGTTATTGACTCGTTATATAAGATATAACAGCTTACATAGTATGTGTTTAAGTTTTTCTAAGTTACGTACGAACTTAAATATTAGATCTCTCATCATTAGGTTTAATATTAGTAAAATGAAACATAGATCTTTTGTTTTATTGTGATTTTTAGGAGCACTTTCTATACACGTCGCTACAACTTCACAAGGCGCTTTTGTTGTTCAATTTAAAGGTACGACTAATTATATATATATATATATATATATATGTTGATGTTTCAGATTAATATATATAATATAATGTAGTTTGTATATCATCCAATGCTAAAATTTTAATTTATTATAATTTTATTTGTATGTAGGGTGTCAGTGTATACATTATGACTAGTAGTAAAGATAATTTTGGTGGTGGTGATGCTCATGGTGTTGGTAATGGTTTTTGTGGTGCACGGAGAAACAATAATTGTGGCGTTGAGTCTCGGGAGCTCAATCCTAGTTGAGCTGCACATGATAGAGCGGAGTTGGAACAATAAGATAGCTGAGTTGGAAACAGAATAAGGAGTGGAGTCGGAACGAAAGACAGAAAAAAAATGTTATGTTGGAGAAAACTGAAGAAAATGAGAGATTAAGCTCAAGTGAATTAGAAACTTCAGCTATTGCCATGAAACCAACTAGAAAAATTTTCACCAAGTTAAGATCTATGTGTTTATGTTGCAAAACTAAATTCCAATTTTTATTGTAGTACTTTTGGATATTTTATGCTATTTGGTTTGGATTTTTATATTTGGTATGGTATTTTATAAAATTTAAATACATATTGTTTATAGGAAAAGTGGAAAAGAATATAAATAAAATTATCGAAACAATCCGTAAAAATCAATAGCTAAATTCGTAGTAAAAACCTTGATCAATTCGTAGCGAAAGCATGTGAATATCTGTAGCTACATTCATAGCAAAATTCAATCAAAATCTATAGCTAAATTTTATAGCAAAAATCATAGCCAATTATCGTAGCCAAAGTTGTTGAATTTCGGTAGCAAACTGTATAACTAAAAAATTCCGTAGCAAAGTTACGTAACTATATATTGTACCAAAATTTCGTAGCTAAAAAAACGTAGCATGATCTTGTAGCTAACAATCCGTAGCCAACAATTTTGTACTAAAATCTATAGCTAATGTAACTAAAATAGCAACGTCTCTTTTGATAGCTAAGATCGTAGCAAAATTCCAATTCCGTAGCAAAAACTCGTAGAAAATAAGTTAGCTACGAGATTTGTACCTACGGACCAAATCTGTGGCAAATCTCGTAGCAAACCCAGGTTTGCTACAGATTTGGCCGTAGCAAATACCTCTTATTATAGTATACATTTGACTACATTCTCATAAATTTGTTTATCGACATACTAATCATTTAAATTTATTCTTTTGGTTTATTTTGGAAAAATAGAATCATAAAGTTCTTTTCTTAGATATCATATAGGAGTATATAATAGCTTTTATCCCTTGTAATACGGAGTTGTTTTATATTATTCATTTATAATATTAATATATTTTTTTTAGATTTTAATTTTATTTATTGTAACGAAATTATTAATATACTTAGGATTTGATGATGAACGGGGTTCACAAATAAATGAGACGTTATAACCCGGTTTAAAAGCTATATGAGTTTGGTGAGACCCACGACCAGCTTTTTTTTTACTATAAAATTGTTTATTAATTATAAATAATATCTTTAAAAAACAACCGGATACTATTTTTTAGTAGATCCTGTCACACCCCCATCTTAGGGCCCAGGCGTGTGACCACAAGTTGGTACCTGTTTTGTAAATATATTAGAGTTGCGGGTTTGTTTTAGCGGAAGTCTTTAGTAAAATATTATTATATTGAAAACTTATTAAAAACTCAGGTTTAATTACCCGTTTGATATTTCAAATACATTTCTTTGGAAAACATAACTCTTTTATAATATTTCCAAATAAAATATCTGAGCCATCAGATAACATCTAATGACTATAACTCCAATCTTCTATTCCTTCTTGCTTGTCTGTTCTAACATTTTTGTTTCCCTGTAACATGGGTGGGAAAATACGTCAGCACAAAGCTGGTGAATAACGCTGACTCTAAAATATCTTTTCAAAACCTTTGTCACACCAACAATAATACCTTTGTGACTACTCATTAGGCACCCAACTAAATTGGGATCAAATTAACCTAAGTACCTTGTACAATTAATTATATACACAATATCATTTCTCTGAACAATCCCGTAGACCTTCAGAGGCATGCTGATGATATGCATGGCCTCGGGGAAATGCCGAGTCACCATGTATGAATGGATCCAGACACATGTATACTCTTAATCAGAGTGTCCGTTTCTTATTATTGTACACAAAGTTTTAAGGATTCGTAAATCCTATGCAAACATTCTAACTCAATATAAAAGGTTTGGGGCGTATTCACCTTTTCTGTTTATAATCAGTTTCTGATACTGATTCATGTTTTCTGTTCTCTTCTTCTTGTTTTGTTACCTCAGACCTATAGTACGAGAATAACATTTGTATAAATAACTAGATCAGTGATCTAGCTTTAGACCTTTAGTCTATTTTGGTATAACTTCAACCTTGATAAAATCATTTGTTTATAAAACATTTAGACCTTTAGTCCTTTTCTTTATTTACCAATTATATGCTACGTTTCTTTTTCAGGAAGAAACGTCTATACTGAGTTTCTTCTTCAAAAAGAAACATTGTTTAACTATACTCTTTGAATATTATATTTCTTAATATTAAAGAAATATTATTTTAACTATAAACTTTGCTTAAGAAAAGTTATATTATTCTTAATCGTAATCAAGGTTGAACCGGTGTTGGAAGCTGTCTCAACCGAATGTTGCTGGACACGACGAGGCCTGCCGCGTCGTCCAGTGCGACCTTCAGCTCCAACAATGTCTCCAGCTCCAGCCAGTGCGACTTTCTAAAAGGGAAAACACAAACATCATCACTCAAGTAACTATTTAGTACAAGGATAGTAAGGCTAACAAGTAATAACAGTGGCCAGCTGTGATTAGCTGATCACGTTACTTTCCGTGTCCTACACACTTCCTTTTATGAGTCCATTTGTGCTGATTCTACTTAAACAGTTAGTCAATCGAAACAATCAATTAATCCTATCCTTATCGATCACATATCCTTTCTTTATCTGTTATCATACATCATTTAATCATACATCTTACCTTTGCTGAGCTTGCTTGAGCGACCCATGGCATTCTTGAACTGGCATCTTGTTTCTTTTCTTACTTAGATCCAATTCTCTGTTCGAGTCTAAGCATGTAGGATGCTTAAATCTCTCGAACTTTGCTCTGATACCAACTTGTAAGGCCCCTTTACCGGTAGCCCTACTTTCGTGTTGGATTTACTCATAAACGCAGTTCTAAATATCAGAGTTAATTAAAAACATTCGCGGAATATCAAAGCTTTCATAAAACATTTCATAACAAAACACATCTTGTCTTAAAACAACATCTTGTCTTTCAAAATAAACAAAACGTTAAACTTAAACGTCTTGAGTCTTCCGATGCCAGCCGCTTATTCAGTGCCACGTGTCTCCTCAAGCGAGCTGCCTCATCCTACTCACCTGCGTGCATACTAAAAGTCAGCTACGCTGAGTGAGTTCTAGTTAATCATACATTATACAATACACATAAACTTATATTCTTTCATTCATACTTTCATACTTTCTTTTGTATTAACTTG
This sequence comes from Bidens hawaiensis, assembly GCF_021521415.1. NCBI lineage: Eukaryota > Viridiplantae > Streptophyta > Magnoliopsida > Asterales > Asteraceae > Bidens > Bidens hawaiensis. The sequence continues at coordinate 16,207 of NW_027503465.1, forward strand.
CTTTCATATCTTACGTTATAAAGAGCATTACGCCATACATTCCTCGAGTATTATTAGGGCTCGGTACCCTCCTTCCTCGAGTATTATTAGGGCTCGGTACCCTCCTTCCTCGAGTATTATTAGGCTTGGTACCCTCTTTCCTCGAGTATTATAAGGCTCGGTACCCTCTTTCCTCGAATATTAGTAGGGTTCGGTTCCCTAGTTCTTGAATATTGGTAGGGTTCGATTCCCTCTTCGTTACCATACAACCATACATCATACCTCGAGTATTATTAAGGCTCGGTACCCTTTTCGTAACCATACAACCATCCTTTCCTTCTTTTATTAACTTTATCACGTTCATACACATAAGCATACATATCATACTTACCTTATACACAGCGTTACAACCTGACAGTACGTGCAATATCCGAAGATCGTTCACGTACCATCAAGCCATCATTCATACATATCACATAATTCACATAAGACATACACTTATCTCTTAGGATAAGCGTATTAACAAACATATTGAGTATGCACACAGCCCCGAAAACATAACACATAAATGGGGCTAGAAACTCACCTGAATCCTGTTACGCTCTCCGTTAATCGTTATTCCCTTCTTGAGCCGTGCACGGCTAACTGTATAATATTTACATGTATCAATTAACTACTACTACTCATGTTGTATTTCTATATTTATTTAACCCACGACGAACGGGGGTCCGGGGGCAGCGCCCCTGGCAGCGGGGTCTAGGGGCAGCAGCCCCTAGCAGGGTCCAAGGGGCAGAGCCCCTGGCAGCGGGGTCTAGGGGCGGCAGCCCCTAACTGTCTTAACACATTTTTCATTAGGTTTTTAATTTATTTTCTAATCGAACTTGACTTTAGGCGAAGTTAAACCTTAAGCGAACTTAGCTTTAGGCGAAGTTAAACCTTAAGCGAACTTAGCTTTAGGCGAAGTTAAACCTTAAGCGAACTTAGCTTTAGGCGAAGTTAGCATTGAGCGAACTTAACTCAGGCGAAGTTAATTAGTTAGGCGAACTTGCTTGCAAGCGAAGTTAAGCTTGCAGGCGAAGTTAAGCTTTGCAGGCGAAGTTGCCCAGTTGCGCCTCTGTTCAATCTTAATCCCTCAAAATCATCATCGTTTTACAGAGAAATCCATGGGTATGGTATTTGACTAACCCGCGATCATTCCTATGGTCGTTTTTGGATAAGATTTGACCCGAAAACACGTAAAGTTTGGACCTTTAATTTCATGAACGTTCAATACAAGATCTACGGTTTATCTTAAACGAACCGTACATGTTTATGGGTTTATTAGGTTCGTCCTAGAATCAAGTTTGCTACTTTACGTTTGGTTTAGACCCAATCTATCACCGTTTCAAGCTAACCGATCCTAAAAACGTAAACTTTAAGGTAAAAGGCATACCTTTATGCGTTCGGTGTGGTCGCGGTTTTCTTGGTTATCTCGTATCTATCTCGTATATCGAAGGTCTAATAATGGTTGGCTTGATTTTGGACTCGAATTGTGACATCTGACCCGATCCGACCCGACCCAGGTACCCGTTTCTCCGATCCGATCTCCTTCTTTTATGATTTAGTATTTATTTATACTTATATTTTATTTTTAATAATAATAATATATATTTCCTTCCCGCCTCTTTCTCTCTCTTTTTCTTTCCGCCGTCCTGTCCCTCTCCTTCTCTCTTTCCGCCTTCTTTTCCCTCTTGTCGCCGACCCGCCCTTACGCCTTGTTTCCCTCTTTTTCTAACTCTTTGCTTGTCCTTTGTTCCTTCCCGCCTAAGGTTGTCTGCGCAGCTCCACGCGCCAGACCCCTTACAAGGAATCCTGCGTGAAGACCACCTGTTTCAGCGATACGCGAGACGAACTCTTCTCGCAGCGCGCTAAGAATTGTAATTCTTCTCGCAGCGCGCTAAGAACGGTAGTTCTTCCCGCGACGCGCTAAGGATTTGTAGTTCTTCTCGCAGCGCGCTAAGGATCGTAGTTCATCCCTCGACGCGCGAAGAATTATAGTTCTTCCCGCGGCGCGCTAGGAATTTTAGTTCCTCCCGCGGCGCGCTAAGAAATGTGATTCTTCCCGCGGCGCGCTTAGAAATGTAGTTCTTTCCGCGACGCTTTAAGGTTGGTTCTGTCTGCCTTCGCGCTCGCGCTCTCTTGACCTTCTGTGTCTGCCTTCGCGCCTTAGCCTTCTCGCGCTGAACCCTTTGAGTTTTCTTCTGTTTAATCTAGCCGTTGCTTTTGAGTTGTCTTATCTTTTGAGCTGTTGACCTAACCTATCTAATGTCTGAATAGTTACTTTCGGCGCAGCATGCGTACCAACCCCATTGGTTGGTAGAAAAAGTGACTGACATTATCTTTTGAGATCTGCTTTTCCATGCTTTAACCAGTAACTTTATCTGTCCTCTCCCATGCCTTTTTCTGAATCCTGTCAGCCTTTTTCTCTTTTTCCCTGCTACCATATCTTTTGATATCTTTACTTTTCAGAACTTTTTACTGTTGATATCTTTTCTTTTACTTTTGGAGATCTTTTCTAGGGTTTGTGTCCCCTAGGGTTTGCCTATATATAGTACTATTTTCTTAACACTTCACACACTACACTTATTCTCTTCCTCTCTTTTTGCTCTCTGCCGTTGTTCTTCAGCCGCCTCCCTCCTCTCTTGCCTCCGTTTTCTCCTCTCCTCTGCCCTGTTTTCCGGTAATATATTATATATAATAACTTATTAATTATGCTAACTTATAATCAAGACTTAAAACAAATCATTAAAACAATAATCTTGTTTATAGGTTAACTTGTGCTTGTTTAAAGTTGGTTCTTGCTTTATCTATCATCGCATCTTTATCAAGTGAGTAATCTCGTACCTAATCCCTTTTTGCTTTTAATGTTTTGGGATGTTCATGTGTTCATACAAACTTAGAGTCTTAAACTTGTTTATGAGCTTTAGTCGCGCAGTATCCCATGTGTTGAGGACGTTTACTTGGCTGTTTATTTGTATGTGTGTATCATTAACCGCTTTGTTCGGCCTATTCCGCAGTTTTCATAGATCCATTAGATGAACACGGGAGACCTATCGTTTACGGTTTTCTTTGTTTACACTTGCACAGATGTTTTTCTCGTTTTTGTGCTCAATTGGGAGCACGGATTGAACTAAGAACTATGAGCTATGATCTATCTAGGCTTGATCACAATCTGATTGCACCCTTGTTGAACACCAGACATACACGTGTTGCGCGCAGATTTATTGCTATCTATGTATTGTATTAAACTTGATTTCTCACCAACACGCAAGTGTTTGACGTTTATTTTAACACATGTTCAGGTTTGCAGTAGCCGTTTTGGAGCTTGTGGACACATAGGACGTTTTTACTTTTGGACCTAGATTAAAATGTATCAAGACAAGTTATTGCTGTTCGAATATTTTGATTTATAATATATTGATTTATGTTGATTTATATTATGTGTTTGCTTTGCGCGTGCGCGAATGAATGTATTTATTAAATATTGACACCCAATAGTGTCACGAGTAATGAAACAATATGTGGCGCCCCGATGTATAATCCGCCTTTGGTCGGGGTGTTACACGAATCCCGTTCTCTTTCTCGCGGCCGTGTGAGGTGGAGGATGTGTGTGTTTTTGAGTGTGTAGAGATTAGGATGGAAAGAAATGAGGGTTTAGGGTTTTAGCTTGGCTTTAGGGGATATTTATATCCCTTAAAGCCCATGGACCTAAGGCCCATTACCCTTAATCAATATAATTAGTCCAAATCCATGATCTTTTCTTTATTAGACGTTAATTAGTAATATTAAACGCCCGACCATTTAACGCAACATTCTCTATTTATTATTAGAATATTTAGGATGTTACAATGTTCACGTGTCGTCGGGTCGTGCATGTACTTCGAGGCGGAATGTCGGTTTACTTTTGGTTGGCACGCACTTCGAGGAAAACATCGGGTATTTGGCACGGATTCCGAGGTGATATTTGTCGGGTCGATGGCACGCAAAACGGTGTTCGACACGCAAACCGAGGTAGAGAGAGTAATTTTCTAGAGAGAGAGAGTGTGGGAGTGTGTGTGTGAGAAATGTCGTGAGCCTCCCATTTTATAGCCAATTTTGGATCCCATCGCGCTACGCGATGGGCCCCCTTTTCAACACCGTCGCGTATCACGACGAGTACTTTTCTGAGATCATGCCACGTGTCGCCACGTGGCCTGACACGTCTGCCATGTGTCTCCACGTGGTCTGACACGTGTCATGCCCGGTTGCCACGTTTCACCAGAGCGTGACACGTGTGTGATGCGTCATCACGGCCCATCGCGCTACGCGATGGCCGTCTCCTTGAACTCATCGCGTATCGCGATGGGTCCCTGTATACAAATTTTCATTTTCAGTCCCTTGTCTTTTGTTAGCTTGTCACTTCTGGTCTAAATCTCATTGTCCAAAAATACTAAGGCGTCACTTAAAGCGGCTCGCGGCGATGCGAGCGTGCGAAGTGCGCCATCAAAGCGCCACATTGCGCCCAACGCCCCTTAGCCGTCGCCTTCGCCATCGCCATCGCTCGAGCCCGTGCGCTGTGCGCGTCGGGTGCTACGCACCCTCCGCTATGACCACTTGGTACATGATATTTATAAAAGAATGTAACTATGGAAATTCTATATCTTATAAATAGCTTCCATTTCTTTACCACTTTCTATGTGGGATTGATTCCATTTCCTTATTTATACCCAAGTGTAAGGCTTTCACTTTCTTACATCTTTTTATGTGGGATGAAGTTTTTTTCAAGTAAGAAGACTTAACTTAGGAAATATTTTTATTTCCTTATTTTTCTTATATTTCCTTATTTAATATTTTCTCACGACTTGTCTTGATATTATTTTTGATCCATCAATTTTTCTAAGTTGTCAAATTGGTTCGAAATTTTGGGGATGTTACAGATCCCTATTTTATAGGATTTTCATATCAAGTAATTCATGACATTAATTTTTAATATATGAGATGTTATAACCCGCTTAAAAGGTTGTCTGGGTTTGGTGAGACCCAAACCCGTGAATTCGGCTTAAATGCATGAGAAACCTTCATTAACAAATGAAGCAATCTGGTGGTTTGAGAGAATTTAGGAGGCTTCGTTTATATATATTTAAGATAAGATTAATATTTTAAACATAATCTTGTTTTTTTATTTATGGTTGGCTTGTACTTGAAAGAACATGTGTTTTCACACGAGCATCTATACGTCGCTTTGTCAAGATTTACAGGAAAAATTGATTATTGATAAACTAGGTATATATATTGACCAACACAACCGCAAACATAGTCTACAAAGAAATTTTCTTTTATTAGTAAATATTTGCGTAATGTTTCTTTAGTAATTCCTATATTTTTAATATAAATTATAATTTTATTAGCAATATATGATAATTGTGTTGTCGATTGTATTTTGATAAATGTTCAAATTTTTAAAATTTTCATAAATTCCCGTGTAAAATACGGGGCTTAAACTAGTATATGTATATTTGTATATATAATAACTGAAGTCATTCTACTGAATAATTTTTAACATCAACTCACGCACCCTGCTTTTAATAAGTTACACATTTTTTTTACGAACATGAGATTTGAACTCCCATAGGCCCACACATCGAAAAGATAAAGTGTTTTTCTTTCTTTTGAGTAAAGTGTCATTTTCAATCTTGTGGTTTACCAAATAATGCGAATTTAGTTCAAAAATATTTTTTCATATGGACCATCCACATTTTCCAATTCTTACCAATTACATCCAAATAAAAAAAATGAGGAACTGGAAGACTCTTCATTTTACATGTAAAAAAATAATATAAAGCTCGATTTCACATGTAAAAAATTAGATTTAGCATAAACTTTTTTGTTTATAAATACATGTAGAAGACATTTAAATAAAAAACAATTTTGTAAAAAAAAAATATTCTTGCCGATTTTTAACTGAAATTTTCTTTTTCTGGAAATAGCTTCTACATGTATTTATATGTAAAACGCTCTAAAAAGATTATGTGAAAATGTGTTTCTGATAAATGGCAGTAATATTGAAACACAAAAAAGGAGTAAGTGTTATTTTATTTGTTGATAATAATTGATAATAACAATTTTAATTTGAGGAGAGAGATGAATTTGAATTTGAAAATGAAAATAATATAGTGGCTCCACTTACACATGATGGTAGTCGTTTATTGCTAATACAGCAAAGTGGTTTTTTCAAACAAGAAAATTTGGGACCTCCACCTCCTATGGATATTGGTTGAAGTCACTCTTATAATTCTAACATATTGTGGAATGAAAACAATATTGCATTAGAATATAATATCATATGTACTAGAAGTTACATAAAAACAATTATTTTCTTAACTTTAAAAAATGACATATATGGGTTCTGACTTTAACAATATCTTTAGTGACCAAGCAAGCCCTGCTTGCGGTGCGCACATATGATGTATATATGTGTGAACCCTCGGGTGGGCAAAAGTGAAATTGCACTAATTTTGACGTTATTTTACTAATCTCGTGAAAATAACGTTAAAAGTGACGGACGGTTAATCAGGCATCATGTAGTGGCGTTGATAGCTGAAAGATAAGGGTACATGCACCGATCAGCTGGTGTCCCGATGATTGAGTGCTATGTGCCTTATGTCCAAGGCTTGATGCAAAACTACTATCGAGCCGGGGGTCTCACCGGAAGCAGCCTCTCTATCCCTATGGGGTAGAGGTAAGGCTGCCTACATCTTACCCTCCTCAGACCCTACCATAGCTTTGCTATTGGTGGGATATACTGAGTACGATGATGATGATGATACAAATCCCAGAAAACTTATTTTGGTCTAATTTAATATAAGAACTGATTTGTTTTATTGTTTATGTTCATGTATACAGCCAGCACAAATATAATGATACTTTTGAATTATAAGATCAATTATACAAAAATATATAACCAGATTATTATATACAACAATTTAAGAAGATTGATTATACTGTGAACCTTGAATATTAAGCTTTTTTAAGCTTGAACTTTATCTTCAATTGCAATAGAATTCTTACAATGAGCAATAGCAGCTTGAATGGCAGCTTGTAACTCTTCCATGGTGCTATCACTAGTTGTGCTTATAGCCGGGCTTACGGTTCCCGAAGCCATAAGTATCCCGCTATTCGTTGGGGAAGTCCTCATCGACGCGGGTGCTGAAAACTTCCCTCTTTTCCCAACACCTTTATTATTCATATCCACAGGCAAACCATTCCTTCTGGAGCTCAACAAGTTACCAGAAAACGAATGAGGCTGTCGATTAAACTCGGTATTATTCGGCCTCTTTTCTTTTGTAAATGACATAAATGGCCTCACCATTTTCATGTACCTTTTGATGAGTTGAGCCACTTCTTGTTTAAGCTTCTTCTTGGAGTTATTGTTATTGTTGTTGTTGTTGTTGTTGTTGTTTCTTTCTTGTTCTTGATCTTGATCAAGCTGTCCTTTTTTCAATTTAGATCGACCGAATATCGAAAAGGATTTCGACTTTGGTCTTGTTTGATTAGCATTATTATTGTTGGGCAAGTTGAAATCCGAGAAGGTGTTCCTGTGGTGATAATGGAAACTAGTGTTTCCAGTAGGGTTATGTTGGTCTTTTAAAATGTCTCTCATGGGAAGGGTAAAACTGTCCATTGAGTTTGTGGAAGAGCGAGGCGATACGGATACCGGAAGATGAGAGAGGAGGTGGAGGGGGAGGAGGTGGCCGTGGAAGAAGATGTCATCGGCCGGAGATAGGTCAATAGCAGTCAATGGTTCTGGTGGTGGTGTCAAGCTGACATCATTGTCATAATTATTATAATTATTATTATTATTAGTAGTAGTAGTAGTAGTAGTATCAATATTATAAGTGTTGTTGTTGAAGTATCTATGAGCATCTTGTGTGGATTTTGGAGGTGGGTTAGGGTTGAGAGAGATGGTGAATGAGAATTCATGAGTAGGAGAAGCTGAGGCTGATGGTGGAGATGTGGTGGCTGTTGGTGGTGGTGGTGGTGATGGATTTTGGATACTAATATCTTGTAGGGTTGTGTCTCGTTTCTTGATGTAGGTTTGATCATTTTGTAGCGTGTGATCTCTCATGTTGACAACTTCCATGCTTATACTTTTAGTGTTGAATGATGATCACTTAGACTGAAGAGATAAGAGAGAGAGAGAGAGAGAGAGAGAGAGGTGTTGGCAGAGAGAATGAGAACAAGTCTAGTTAGGTGCAGAATACTTCAGTCTTTTGTCCATATAAGAAAGGGTGTGGTGGAATGAAGACCATGAGACAGAGGGATCTAATCAAAATTGATTTTTTTAGAAAAAATAATGTGTCCCTTTCAATTTTACAGCTATAATAAAAAAGATTAGTTTTATGAAAGTAAAGAATCTTTTATTTTTCTTGTTAAACATACCATAAACAAGACTTCTGAAGGTGTTTGCATAGTTTTCAGGTTCGAATCTAGCTTTAATTGGTATCCTATCACATGTATGCGGAAATAGAAAAGTTTGATCGTTGGGTTCGAAAATCGTGTGTTCAAACAGTTGGTTTGAAAAACAATAAGAAAATGAAGAAAGAGAAGCATGAGTCAGACGATGCTGATGGAAAGTTTAGCGACGGGAAATTTAGAATAAGTGAAAAGAAATCTTATGTGGAAAAAGGTTGAAATCCAAGCATGTAAATCGATATATTATCACTTGCATGTAAATCTGACGAGAAAGGTACGCTTATATAATGGGAAATCTGAATAAGATGAAAATTGTTTCTAATTTGCTATTGATTTGTATAAAAAAAGGTTATGTATAGTGATATAGAAATTTGGAAATATATATATATATATATATATATATATAGAGAGAGAGAGAGAGAGAGAGAGGGGGGGGGGGTTGGTAATAGGTTTTTAAAGTTTTTACATTGTTTTAAACGTCAACAATTGCTACATACTTTTATAATTTTATGAACATGGGAAACTTCAGCAACTTAATTGGAAACACTGGATATACATGTTGCACGCGTTGACGGCTCATCTGACTCTTCATACTCCTATCAATCTCTCCGCCTCTCGGTAACAAACCTAGGTTATATGTCCTTCCAAAATATGGAGGCTTCTCAAAGTGAAGGCTTCAAACTTTAACTTTACTTCATTATATGGTAACCGACTTAAATAATAACACACGATAAAAAAAAGAAATTAAAAAAAAAACATTTTTACTTTAAAGTAAGCTCACTAACTTTTACAAGTAACCTGTGATATATACTGATTTAAGTTCTTGTCATGGAATCTCAATCCAGACATAAAATACAAGGTTTAAGATAAGAATCTTTGTCACAAGTTTCTATTATTCAACTTCTCTGTTAGCACGAAACCCACTTTGAGAGGATTGTAAATCTTGTTTTTATTCTATTTTTCAATTTTATTCTTTCAAAATCTGCACAAGCTAGGTTTCAAGTAGTCCAACACAAATTTTATTATATAACACGAATCTATTGTTTTTTTTCTATATAGAATAATGTTTTAGTTATCGTATTTTCATTATTATTCTTTTGTTAAAATATGGAAGAAGTAAATGAAAACAAAAACATTGAAGTATGTTAGTGAAGAGGTAGGTCCCAGCAGAGCCCAGTTGGACCCGCAAGACTCACCTCAAAAAGGGACGTCTGCGCAGTTGAACCCGCAAGACTCACCTTCAACAGGGACGTCTGCGCAAAGGCTAAACTCGCAAGACACCTTGAAGAGAGACGTCTGCGCAGAAACCAACTGGATCCGCAGGATCCACCATGCTCAGAGACGTGACGTCCTTACGCGCAGTACGCAAGCTGTTCCCGCAGGAAAAGCCTCCCAAAGGTCGACGTACTCCGCCTGTTCCCGCAGCAACGGATACTAGCCATCAGGGAAGGCTACCCGCGCAGCAAGGCTACACGCACAAGGCACTTAACTCTTAAATAATTCAGTAATGTCACCTGAAGAAGGAGTGAGCAAGCCGGGAATATTCCCGCCCAAAGCCGGGAAAACTCCCGCCCAAATGAGCCAGTCCGTACGCTACTGGAGGATCTTTTGTACTGTACCTGACGAGGTATGGACAAAAGATCTGACCAAAGCTGCGACAGCTCACTGACAACAGTACAACGAGCAGCATGCTCTATTACTTAATGTCACTATCAGCCGCTGCCTACTCACCAACCTGTCGTGGCACGTGCATAGCCTGCAGTTGGTGGAAAAGGAATAGTACACAGCCGGCCTGGTCACTATCAGCCGCTGCCTACCCACTAACCACCAGCATGGCATGTGCGTAGCCCACAGTTGGTAGAACAGGAATACTATTCAGCCGGCTGTACCTTCTTGGAAACCTACCTTCGGCTATAAATACTCCAACACCTTGGAATGGTATTATTATCTCATCATATCTTATATCTTCATATATTATCATCTTATCTTCTCTAGCAATCTCTCAATATATACACTTATATTCAAGAGCAATCTAGTCTGATTCTCACGCCGGAGGGTGGTCACAAGGAGGTACCCCCCTTCTCAGTGACGAGCTCACGGTGTCTGTTTTGCAGGTCATCAGAAGAACCATCTTTTCCGGACCTAACCCCTCGTGGGAAACATCTATTTAACTTCCAGATTATCCGTAATCTGCCCGGGGTCAATTAGTGTTTCTTCATTGGCGCCATCCGTGGAATAAAAGCTAGAACTAATTCTCAGTTTTTTTTCAAAACTGGAAAGATGGTTAACGTTACTCCGGTCCCAAGGCCAGGGAGTAACCAAGAAACCCCGGTAACCACAACCCCAGCTACTGGGGGGAACACCGGCGAGTACACACATTTTACGAACACTACCCCGGTTACCCAAGCCGGGGCAAGTGCAGTAAATTTTACGAACACTACCCCGGCTACCCAAGCCGGGGCAAGTGCAGTAAACAATCATCCCCTGGGATTCATTAATACCCAGGCGGAAAGACAACAGACGAGGCTCCCCCGCCAAACACTTGAACAAGTTAAAGCGCGGGCGGAAGCACGTCAGAGGGAATTCCAAGCTGAGTTGGATGAACGCTTACGTTCATTCCAACAGGCTGACGAATTCGGAAACACTCGACAACAGCTCAACATGAGCAGTGAATGCGAGTATTCGGACGATGATCGGGAGGAATCCGACACCGACGCAAACCCTCGCCATAGGGCGAAAGGGAAGCGTAAGGAAACGGACTTCCAACCGAGAAGGAATTTTGAAGAAACTTTCAAACCAAAAAACGCGGGTAGAAACCCACGGGACTTCTCCAAAGCTTTTAGACCAACTGTTGAAAATGCGGGAACGTCCAAGTTTGCAAGGGACATTGCGGAAGCAATCGCCCCGAAGAGTGCCAAGCAGATGCCCAACATCGGCACTTATGATGGTATATCCGACCCAGACGATCATTTGAACAGATTCATAGCGGGGGCAACCGTCAGCAATTGGACGGAACCCACGTGGTGTTATATGTTCCAGATGACGCTGGTTGGAGCGGCTAGAGCGTGGTTTGACAGTCTACCGGTCCACCACATCTACGATTGGGCAGACTTCCAACAGAAGTTCAGCCAACACTTCAGTCAACAAAGAAAGTACACTGAAGAGCAATGGACGATCCTAAACTGCATCCGAGACGAAGATGAATCTTTGCTAGACTTCATCACTCGCTTCAACTCAAAGAAGCTGAGTCTGGGCGCTATTAGCGAAGATCTTGTTCGCGCTGCTTTCATCCAGGGCGCGAAAGATCCAGAGCTCATCCGCACCTTAACGGGTAAAGACGGCATGCCATCATGACAGCAGCTAAACGCTTCGCGGAAACGGAAAAGCAACTGGGTAGAGATCTTCCCCAAAGCACAAACCTCTACACCCAGAAAATAAGAGAAAACAACGTCCTTACCGCCCGACTAAACAAAAAGAGGAAGCTAGGTATTTGGCAGTCAAGGGTAAACTTCGACACCTCATCCGGCTCGCACCATCGGTTAGGCGGAAAAGACAACATGCAGTCGTCGAACCGGAACTCCAGATGGACGCCACTCACCAAAAGCGTCACTGAAATATTTGACACCGAGAGGCTCCCATGGCCAAAGGCTCCAATAATCCGAGAGCGTCACAACGCTGATCAGAGCAAATTCTGTGACTTACACAGGACAAGAGGCCACACCACCGAGGAATGCTTAGACTTGAAGGACATCGTCGAAGCATTTGTCAGAGATGGGACGCTCACGCACCTCGTGGCGTAATGAACGCTGAGCATGCTAATGCGTGTAGAACCCCAGTTGGGGAAAAGACGGACGAAACTGCAGCTACAATGTGGGAGACTACATACTGCGTAAACAACGAGATTCCGAACCAAGTGCATATCGGCTCGATGGCACTCCCATCTAAACAACATGGAAGGGAGCTCAACTACACAGTCTGCATGTAGATCAATTCCAAACTTGTAAAAGAAAAGGCCCAGAGCCACTTCTAATGGAAATGATTCTCCTTATCACATTGACGCTGATAATCTTACATTTATACATATGAACTTTCCACACTGATATGCCGGTCTTCACCGCATACATAAGTGGGGAAGTAAGTCGTTGCGTGTGGAAGGCGGCAAAACCCGCATAAACACAAAAAACGGCCAACCTTCACGCAGGTCAGTTATAGGTAAAGTTGGGTCATCCCACTAAATGAAAGTGCCGGTCCTACCCGCACAAATCATGATAGAGGAAACCTAACTAACCTATTGACAACCGCGCGTCGAACGGTTAATTTATTCAAAACACTGATATGCCGGTCTTCACCGCATACATAAGTGGGGAAGTAAGTCGTTGCGTGTGGAAGGCGGCAAAACCCGCATAAACACAAAAAACGGCCAACCTTTACGCAGGTCAGTTATAGGTAAAGTTGGGACATCCCACTAAATGAAAGTGCCGGTCCTACCCGCACAAATCATGATAGAGGAAACCGAACTAACCTATTGACAACCGCGCGTCGAACGGTTAATTTATTCAAAACACTGATATGCCGGTCTTCACCGCATACATAAGTGGGGAAGTAAGTCGTCGCGTGTGGAAGGCGGCAAAACCCGCATAAACACAAAAAACAGATGAGGACAACCTTCACATAGGTCAGTTATAGGTAAAGTTGGGTCATCCCACTAAATGAAAGTGCCGGTCCTAACCGCACAAATCATGATAGAGGAAACCGAACTAACCTATTGACAACCGCGCGTCCAACGGATAACTTATTCAACACTGATATGCCGGTATTCACCGCATAAGTGTGAAAAGTCGTTGCGTGTGGACGGCGGCAAAACCCGCATAAACACAAAAAACGGCAAACCTTCACGCAGGCCAGTTATAGGTGAAGATCGGTCATCCCACTAAATGAAAGTGACGGTCCTACCCGCACAATCATGATAGAGGAAACTAAACACTAACCTATTGACAACCGCGCGTCGAACGGTTAACTTGTTCAAAACACTTGGAAATTTGCTAAGTTAAAGTATGCACGAGCGAATCATATATGGTTTATGCGGCAAAACAAGTGCCAAATTAAGCTATAATATGCATGAGCAAGTCATATACGTCTATAAAGCAAGTCATCCAGTGAAAGTGGCGGTCCTACCCGCACAAAGATTTATACATTCCATAAAAATTCAAGTACTACAAGAATGGCCGGGTATCTACCCGCCTACAAGAGTGTAAATCTATACAAAAACATAAACCTATCCTAACAGTGGGAAAGGATCTAAAGGTTCAAGCTTCAGGACCACTCCCTCCAAACCCACTTGTACCCGCACCATCAGTTGGCTGTGGCGAATCAAGGAAGGTCTTGAGAATGGTTAGCCCATCATCAGCAGCAGCAACTTCGTTCACCTTCTCCACCACCACATGCGGGAAGGCAGCATACTGGTTCACTTCTTGGTCATACGCAGCTTCAGTATCTACATCATATAGAGGGAAGTTGGAAGGCGGGATGCCCTTCTCAACAAACCCCAGACCAAGCAAGAAGCCAGCCTTTTCCCCATCCTCATGAGAAGCGTTGAGGGCTGCGCTCATGGCATCGTCGTAAGATGTGTCCGTAAAGATCCGATGCACAACCTACAAAATTATCAACTTTTCTAAGTATAAAGAAAAGCGTGAAGACATTATGAAGCTAAGCTTACCTGCGACAACGCTTCTCGTAGAAGCCATTCCTTGGCAACCAGAGCCTCCTGGAGGGCAGCTTGAGCTTGGTTACGGGCGCGTTCGGCTTCACTTTTGTTAAGGTTGGCAAGCAACACTTCCTTAGCAGCAGCCTCTTCAACGCCCTTTAGCTTACGCTCAGTATGGTCAAGCATACCCCTCTGGTCCAAGATTTATTGAAGCTTCTTGGCGTCTTCCATGGCCAAGGCGTCATGAGCCTGCTGGAGCCTCTCTAGTTTGGCTTTGAGCTCCTCATTCTCGGCGCGCAGAGGCTCCGCAACAGCTTCAGCCTTGGTGGCCCTCTCGGTTGCGTTCCACGCAGTTTCCTTAGCCAACCGAAGCTGTTCGTTAACAGCTTGGGGAGCCTTGGAACGGGCCTCGAGACGGGCCTGAACTTCAACCTCAAGGGCCTTGAAGGCCTTCTCCTTCTCCGCAGCAACGGCGGAGAGTCTCCTGTTCTCCTCCCGGATAGCCCGCGCCTGAGCTACTTCTTGGATACGAGCCGCCTTTAACTTGTCGTTTTCACGACAAAGCAGCTTGACGAGCGGCTGCATCCGGGCAAGGAGAATTCGAAGCTCGTTTGTCAGCCTACCCTCCTGGTAGCTTGACATAGCTTCTCCCAGAGCACCACTTGGGGCGGCGTGGCGCGCCCACTCGACGCAGTCCACAGCCGTCCGAAGGGTTGTTCCTCGGCGGATGTTCCAACGTGGAACATACACTTCATTGGAATCCGACAATGTAAAAACAAAAAACAGTTAGGAAAAGATGATATATAAAAAAAAAAGGCCAAAATAACCCTACGCACCTGTAGGGTCGACAACAGGCCGCTGCCTACCCACCAGCCACCAAACCCATCACCTGAACCTAACGGATATCCATCCAAGAGGTCAGGCAGATGGGAAAGAGGCAGAGATTGGCTAGACGCCCCAACCCCAAACATACATGCTGAACCGGCAGGGGACGAGGTAGTTGCCGGCGCCGGAGGCACGGTCGAAGCCGCTGCGGTAGAGACCATCGGAGGTGAACTCACTGGAGGTGAACTCACAACCGTGGCAGCCGCTGCGGAAGAACCCGCAGAAAAACTCACCGCCGGCTTAGTGACGGACGCCGTGAATATGGCACTGACAGCCGGCGGAGATGACGTTACAGTTGGAACAGTTGCCTCAACAGGATGAGCAACTGAACCAATACTGCAAACAGGCGCAGCCGCCTGGGTCGTCGCCTCGGGTAGGTTGACCAAACCTACCGTCATGGGTCCAGAACTGCTCCTCCCCGCATCACCTTGGAATGCAGTGACATCCACGCCAGCATGAAGACAAGATATTAAAAACAATGGCGGAAAGAATTGCGGGAAAGATAAACAAAGTACTTACGAGTTTTCTTAATCTTGAAGGATCTGACGGGCGGGGACGAACCCGATGGAACTGGCCTCTTCACGCCAGTCACCGTCGTGGAACTTGGTCGCGCGGAAGTGGCAGCTGTCTCAACCTCCGAGACAGTTGTCTCACCACCACCAAGGTTCCCCGCCGCCTCCTCGCTTTCGGTCTCAGAGTCAGACCGATTCACCGGATCGGCAGTGGAGGCAACTTTCGCCTTCCCCTTCGCGCCAGCCGCCTTCTTCCTCACGAAGAAAGTACCATCTGCGGATTCCTCATCAGAAGATGACAAAATTAGAGGAATTCAGTCAGAGGTTTGAGCATTGAGAGGGCGAGGGTTAAATAATCTTTTACCTGGCCGCGTGGCGCTCAGTATCTCGTGGCCTGGCGGGTAAACCTCCACAAACCGACCCGCCGTCTGCTCAAGGATGGGCTCCTCGTTCTCATCAAGAGCACGAGTACCCAGCCGAGCGGGACCACCAACCTCCCGCGGATGCAGGAGCGATTGTAAGTCATTCCACTCTGAAATAAAAAGAGAAACAGTTAGAAGAAAAACCCTAAATCAGCAAAGAAGACAGAGTATGCCGTAAGGGACAGAGTTCAAACCGTATTCGAGGACGATGGGAATCTGTGGCGCCTCCGCCCCAGCATCCTTCCACACCCGGCTAATCCCGAGCATCACCATCCCGGACTCCGCAAAGCGGTAAACCGGAGACTGGACCCGGGAAATCTTGGAGAACCATTCCGCCTCCTGGTAGTTGGAGGCGTGAAGGTTCGGGAGAGCTCTCCCGTTCTTGAACGTCATCGCTATGGGGACGACGCGAGCGGAGATATAGAAGAACTCCCGCTTCCAGGACCGAAGACTGCGCTCGGTAGCGCAGATCTTCAAACTCTTGATCCGAGTGACCAAGGTGTACCACCCCTGGATGCACCTCCAGGAATAGAAGGTCATCAGGCGGTCGATATGGGGCTCCACGCCCAGAATGAGGCACACCCATTCAAAATGGTGAATCTTGGCGATCGCCATTGGGTGTACCTCCATCAGATGTACACCGTGTCTCTCCAAAACACGGTACACAAACTTCGTCAATGGGAACCTGAGATTCCCATAGATGAAGAATGCGGCATACACCCCTATCTTGCCCTTGGGGGCATCATACACCGTCTGATGAGGCTTAGGAAACTCAGGCTCGTAAGGCTCGAGCATGAACTTCGTACTGGTACAGGTCGACGGTAAGAGCCACTGGCACTCACCAGCAGTACTCTTATCGTCCTTATCAGAAGTAGACGACGGATTCTCGGCATACACGTCAGACTCCTATGCGGTAGCCTCAAGATCATGAACGGAAGACATGTTTTGGATGTGAAGAACGATTTCAGGAGAATGCTCGACGGAAAGGTTAGAGTATTCGCCGGAAATCGTCTAGAAGAAGAAGAGTGAAGTGAAGGTGTGGATTAAGATGCACCCTATCTCCCCTTATATACTCATCGCAATGAATGCGATGAATTTAATGCGGAAGAGAGAGGAAAATGCTGGTGCAATGAAACTATGACACGTGGAAAAGCAAGCTGGCAACAATTGTTGACAGGACGCACGCCGTAAACTTCGCGGCCACGCGCCCGAAAACTCGCGCCCACGCGCGTGAAAAAGCGTCTGGAATGACCATATACTGTCACGTCGCCATAACTTCCTACACGTCCTGAAACTGTCAGAAGAAACCGTCCGGACGACGTTTCAACAGTTTGGACTGTTCTTATCCTTTCACCAACTCTTCGAATTTCAAAAAGATTCAAAAAGATTCAAAAGTAAGCGGGACTATACCTCCTTACCTTGGTAACCAGGTAACCGTAAGACAGGTGCAGGTACAGTGTTAAGGAAAAACCCTTCACATATCTAGCACCCGCAGGGAATTGAAGCCAAGAATACCTCAGCAACCAATAACCGTAAGACAGGTGCGGGTACAGTGTTAAGGAAAAACCTTCACATATCTAGCACCCGCAGGAATTGAAGCCAGGAATACCTTGGAAGTAAAGTAACTATAAAACGAGTGCGGGTACAGTGTTAAGGCGAAACCTTCACATGCTTAGCACTCCGCAGGGAATTGAAACCAAGGATCTTCTGGGCCATGTTTGCGGAAACGGGAATAACATCCCCGCATAGCGGGAACGTCGAGAACTAGATTGTTTGAAGCTCCAAGATGGAATTGGTTGTTTAACATAATTGATCACTATGTTCAAAACTACCAAAACCTCATGGAGAATCTACACAAGTGGAACTCAACGCTCCTGACTTGCGAGGAGGTTCAGACCTACCCGCATCATACCCAAAGATCAAGCAGAAAAGTCGGGAATTTCTGCACGTGACATTAGGACTTCCGCGGAAGAATCCCCATGGAAAACCTTAAAACTAAACCCTTTTCAAAACCCTTTGCTTAAGTCCAAAAGTTCACCTCACTTATTAAACAATTCATGAGAAGAACATTGGACTGGGGGGACTTGAAGAGTAGGTCCCAGCAGAGCCCAGTTGGACCCGCAAGACTCACCTCAAAGAGGGACGTCTGCGCAGTTGAACCCGCAAGACTCACCTTCAACAGGGACGTCTGCGCAAAGGCTAAACTCGCAAGACACCTTGAAGAGAGACGTCTGCGCAGAAACCAACTGGATCCGCAGGATCCACCATGCTCAGAGACGTGACGTCCTTACGCGCAGTACGCAAGCTGTTCCCGCAGGAAAAGCCTCCCAAAGGTCAACGTACTCCGCCTGTTCCGCAGCAACGGATACTAGCCATCAGGGAAGGCTACCCGCGCAGCAAGGCTACACGCACAAGGCACTTAACTCTTAAATAATTCAGTAATGTCACCTGAAGAAGGAGTGAGCAAGCCGGGAATATTCCCGCCAAAGCCGGAAAACTCCCGCCCAAATGAGCCAGTCCGTACGCTACTGGAGGATCTTTTGTACTGTACCTGACGAGGTATGGACAAAAGATCTGACCAAAGCTGCGACAGCTCACTGACAACAGTACAACGAGCAGCATGCTCTATTACTTAATGTCACTATCAGCCGCTGCCTACTCACCAACCTGTCGTGGCACGTGCATAGCCTGCAGTTGGTGGAAAAGGAATAGTACACAGCCGGCCTGGTCACTATCAGCCGCTGCCTACCCACCAACCACCAGCATGGCATGTGCGTAGCCACAGTTGGTAGAACAGGAATACTATTCAGCCGGCTGTACCTTCTTGGAAACCTACCTTCGGCTATAAATACTCCAACACCTTGGAATGGTATTATTATCTCATCATATCTTATATCTTCATATATTATCATCTTATCTTCTCTAGCAATCTCTCAATATATACACTTATATTCAAGAGCAATCTAGTCTGATTCTCACGCCGGAGGGTGGTCACAAGGAGGTACCCCCCCCCCTTCTCAGTGACGAGCTCACGGTGTCTGTTTTGCAGGTCATCAGAAGAACCATCTTTGCCGGACCTAACCCCTCGTGGGAAACATCTATTTAACTTCCAGATTATCCGTAATCTGCCCGGGGTCAATTAGTGTTTCTTCAGTTAGCATCCATCTTTATGTCATCTCCATTGTTATTTATAGCAAAACTATATCCAGATTATACTAATATACACACACGCGCGTGC